>NW_019416795.1:183161-213457 GCF_000390285.2 Anoplophora glabripennis
GGAAGAGCGAGTAAAATCGAACGGCCCCACCAAGTTGCCTAAATATTCGTTATAAATATGTATCCTGCTAATAATGACAATATTATTATTATTATTATTATTATTTCGACGATAAAGTTTAAGGTATCATGTAAGGTATCATTATACCCATTAAAGACCTGTAAAAGTTCTTCTACCGTAATATTGCTAATAGCCTCCCAATACTTGTTTATGCTGTCCCTCGCTAGTTGCAAAGTTATATTATTAACTAATGAGGTAACATCTAAACTAATGATAATGTAATTTTGTGATAATTGAAAATCATTGATAAATTTTGAAAAGTGGAATGAATCAGTAACGAAAAAAGGATTATCACTATTATACGCTGTGCTTAAAATATTTGTGACGAGTTGGACAAGCCCCCTATTTGGACTATGCACCCCAGAGATAATTGGACGAAGTGCAAGTTGTGGTTTATGAATCTTTGGTAAACCATAAAATTTATTGAATTATCTCTGCCACAAAATTACATTATCATTAGTTTAGATGTTACCTCTTTATTTAATAATATAACTTTGCAACTGGCGAGAAACAACATAAACAAGCATTGGGAGGCTATTAACAATATTACGTCAATTAATAAATCTAATTTTATTTTTTTTTCAATTAGTCGATTTCTTGTTTGATTCAACAATTTTTTCTTTTACTGACTCCTTTTATAAACAAATCCTGGATATGCCAATGGGCAGCTCAGTTTCACCTATGTTAGCACAGTATGTGATGGATGATCTAATTATTAATTGTTTTAGTAAACTTAAATTTCATATTCCTTTGTTCCTTTTTTTAAAAAAAATCTGTAGATGAACGGTTGAGTTGAACTTTTACAGGTCTTTAATGGGTATAATGATATCTTAAACTTTACCGTCGAAATGGAGGACATAGATAAGGTGTTCTTCCCTTCCTAGATACCAAAGTCTACAAACAAACTTTTTACCATGTGGTATACAAACTCCGGTGCCTCTGGTAGATTTTTATATTACAAGTCCTACCATCCACAACAACAGAAAATCAACCTGATCGTGGGACTGAAAAATAGAGTTATACAAACCTCACACCTGAGCAAGACTGAACAGGGTCTCAAAAAATTAACCAATATGTTTTATAGTTGTCAATATCCAAAAAAAAATAGTTAATAAATTACTTTTTCAAAAACAATCCATCACAGACAGACCTCAGATTCTAGATCAAAATTTTATATAGCTCATTACCTAATTTCCCAAATTTAACAATTAAACTAAATAAATTATTTCGGAATATTATAAGTACCTGTCAAAATTGCAGTCAACAACTTTGTTAAAATTGGGGGTTATTTACTACGAGACAAAATATCCGTTTTAGACAGATCCGGCCTTGTTTATGGTATCACGTTGCAATAAAAGATACCTATATCTGTCAAACGAGTCGTAAACTCAGTGACCGTATTACAGCTCGCAAGAGTGATATCAGCTGTAACAAAAATTCCTGTATGCTTACGCAACATGCTTTAGACTTAAGTCATAGTATTAATTTTGAAGATGTAAAGATTCTGAGCAGTGAGAGCAATTTAATCATGAGGACTTTTTTGGAAATGTGTTATATAGATAGGGAAGGGGATTTTATTAACAGAAGATCGGATATTGAAAACCTTAGTGTCATTTTCACATACCTGTTACACTTTTCCAATAACAATTTTAACAGTGATTTTTAATATTTAAGGTTGGATCGACGTTGTAGGTTGGCAATATCTGATTTTCTGTTTATATGTTTGGTTTATGGTCACTCTGGTTTCTGTGGTTCATTTCTCCCACTACGGATAACCTCTACAACCATGTGTTCATGACATAGTTCCGGTATTTAATTGTTTAAATAATGTGTTGTTTTATCAATTTGTTGTCAAATTTTAACAGGATTTTAATGTGTAACTTTTACTCATGACATGGATCATGGTTTCGCCGCGATATCATTTTTATAATATAATGTCAACATTTGTAAGTATAGTTTTTTGTTTGGACTTTTAAAGTTTTTTCATAATATTGTAACCGTTATAGAGTTCCTGAGAATAAAGTGCTCGAAAACTTGAACTGAATAAAGAGTCTTCTTTGTTAAATTGACTGACATACCCGACTAAATTCCAAAATTCTCAACTTAGACAGTCATGTAACAGTCTACTCTTATATCGGGCGTTTCACGTCAACGGGCACAGTGGGCTGCCCAGAATAAAAATGCATCAATATTGACGTTCGACGTGTCAAGAGCTTCGTATTTAAAAACTCTATCGAATGCCGTCTGGTGATTTTAAAAAAACATCATGGTGGTTCCAATATGACGTCCGCAATCATGGAAAATTCTGCTTAATGAGCAATATTGATAGATAAGAATAAATAACCATATCTATACGTTTTTGAGGTTGTTGATTTCGAATTCAATATTTAAACTCCATCTGGTCACTGTTCATCCCTAACCTTAAAAATAGAAAGAAGAAGATAGAAATCGTTGAAATAATACGATTCTACGATGAGTAACACACTCTAACCACCACAATTTATGTTTTCGGGATCGCTGAAACCAATTCTGATATCAATATAACTTCAACTAGTCAGAATTCGTGCCTAACCTCAAAAAAGTAGCGCAAATTGCTAAGATTACACTTTTCTATGTTTAGGAATGAAGTGGCTCAAGAGGTGCACTTTTTCCACCTGGTAACATTTGAAACCATTTTTTCATAATATTCTTCTTGCACTATCCTTCTCTAAATTGTAGTTCACTTCAATCTCTCACTGTTTTGCTCATTTTTCCTATTTACATCAATTAAAATTCTGTTAACAGCTGATTTTATTAGCGAAGATTTTCTACATTCCTCAAGTGCTTGAATAGAATTGAAATTGCATTGATCAATATAAACATAGGTATTACACTTCTAAATATCTGAAAATATTATTATTCAAAATTTTAGTCTTTCAAATCACAGTTAACTGTAACAATTTCCAAACCAACAGTTATGTATAAACTATAACAATAAACAATAATAATAATAATAATAATCAATGCTAGTTTTGTAATCTATTTATGTAGGTACATGAAAAGAGACAAAAACAATTTTGATGAGATTCATTCCTCATATATACTGGACTTGACCAACTTCCTAAAAGAAATAATATTACTGCAAGATTTAATTGCTCGAGGTATTTTATTATAGATAAGTACAGCATTATAACTAAAAGATCTGTGAAAGAGTGAGGAGATATGCTTTGGCACAACATACAGATCATTGTGACGGGTAAAACGACTGTGGATATCTCTGCCCTTTAGAAGTTTATTATATAAATACTTAGGTGTCTTCGTGTTGTCAATTTTGTATACTAAACAAGCCATTCTTAATTGAAAGCGTTCATCTAAATTAAGCCATTTAGATTGTTTAAATTTTGCGCTAATGTGATCAAATTTGCGCAGACTGTATGAAAATCTAATACATGCGTTTTGTATTTTTTGTAAGCTTTCCTTATCCTTGTTTAGAATGGCAGGCCAATAAACAGTATCACAGTAGGCTAGATTACTCAGTATTAAAGAATNGACGACGACGAGGACGAGGACGACGACGACGAGGACGACGACGAGGACGACGAGGACGACGACGAGGACGACGACGAGGACGACGACGACGACGACGAGGACGACGACGAAGACGACGACGAGGACGAGGACGACGACAAGGACGAGGACGAGGATGACGACGACGACGACGAGGACGACGACGAGGACGACGACGAGGATGATGACGATGATGATGACGATGATGATGATGATGATGATGATAATAATAATAATATTAATATTTATTTACCATACATAAGTAAACGGATGACCCCACAAAAGTTGCCTTGTGCGTGGGGGAGAAATTTTAAAACATATTAAACATATTAGAATTCAATTAACAATCAATAATAATAGATAATAATACTGTACATAGATAAATTCATATATAATACAAACAACTGAGAACACAAAAAATATGTATAAAAATAAAAAAGAAACAATATAGGTGCACGTGTTAAATTAACATTTTGAACAAGTTCAACAAAAATGTACCTACACACATACATGTTATTGACAGGTAAGTTGTATATTATATTGAAACGTAGTTTTTTTCTATCAATAATTTCATGTATTATTATTCTGCGTGATATTTATTAATTTTTTTATAGTTTACACGTGTCTACAACAATTTCTACGTTAACACGAAAATGTTTACATTTGTTATATCAAAATTATAAAAAATGTAATAAATATAAAAGATACAGGCAACATGTAGTACTTCGTATAAAAGAGGAAAAACCAAGCAATTTTTTGTAACCACAGCCTGCTTCGATGACAATTTTTTTTTGCCCGCGTAGAGGGCGCAGCAAATTACATACGATATTTTAAAAAACTGTTTGCACTAGGTGAAAGCTATCAATTTTGCCATGAGATTTTATCAAAATAAGTTTTCTCTGTCTCTTAAAATAAAAAAGTTAGACGGCCCTAAACTTTCGGTACTTTTCCGGTTTTTTTATGATTTCTCATAAAGTTGGCCATGGATTTCAAATTTGTTTTTACGAGCATAAAGCCCTCAAATATTTCGAAAACTAATCATGTTAGCCTTAGAGGCATAATGTTGGTCCCCTGATTACGCAACTTTTCCCCCATTTACGCTAGTTTGTATCTCTTACCGTTTTCGAGATCCCTGTAGCGAGAAGCGAATTTGTAACAGCCTGTATATACCATCAAAATTAATCAGTATGTCTATAGAAACAATAATGAGGGCTTCGCAATTAATAGTTCTGCAAACCATTTTGAAAAGTTTGCTAATTATACAGTAACCTTATAATTCAGAAGAGGTGTTTATTTGCTTTGATTATAACGGAACGCGTAATGCCAGCTGGTCCTTTAATTGGAAAAGAATGAAACCTTATACACTTGATTATCTAGAAATGGGCCAATCTTCTATACCAACGAATAGTGCCATTTGTAAATTGCGAATAAGAAGAGAATGGTGTAATACCGGACTCTGATTGGCTGGATTCCCACGGCTAGTCTTGAAATATTTGTTTGGATAATTGGTTTTAGGCAAACTATTTAAAGAGCTGAGGTATTGGAACAACGCCTCCGAGGTCTGGTAATTTCCAGCTTTGGCTGCAGTCTTCACTACCATATCATCAATTCCGCCAATAATGCATGACACGACGTCATTACCAGATATTTTACACTGGGTTAGAAGAGTCGTCTTCTCGTAAAAATATTTAGCGTAATTTTCCTCTGGATGCTTCCTCCGCTGCATCATGACACCTAGTACTTCGTAATAGTCCCTGCTTGAAGGAAACGCTGTCTGTAACTTTTCCACTGTTCCCATGAGAATTTTATGATTGGGCGGCCTTGGTACTATATTTCCACTAGTCCTCTTAATTTTGACAAGGCGAAGTAGATCGTTGCTTCTTCACTCCAATTAAAGACCTCGCGCAATTCATCAACATTATTGCACCAGCTTAAAGAGCTATGCTCCTCATCGGGGTTAAAAGTAAGCACTACTTCTCCTTTCGAAGTTACCCTCTTTGACCGGTTGTCGGTGGACTTAATAAAGTCTGCCATTATTTCTGTCAGACGTTCAAAGGACCAAGTCGTACTGCTACTCCGTCTAACACGACTTGATTGGGGCCTCTCCTTCATGGAGGGGGAGTTCTGACGCACACGTTTTTGACGCTTATCCATTTTGATGTCCTCTTTGTTATATCGCACCCTTACAGATAAGAAAAAAAAAACAAATATTGAAGTTGCATGTATTCGTATCGTCTTTTTAGATTAAACATCATCTCACCTCATCCATCACATCTCAGACAAGAAAGTATTTTTGGTATATTTCCAAAGGTACATCTGCCACGTATCCAAAACGAACCACATAGACTATGGAAATTAATCATAACAGAAGTCATATGTACCAAAAGTTGGATACTGTGGAAAGTCAGAAGTATTGCAAACTTGTTGATTCTAAACCAGTGAAAAAATGGATTGACCAAATTGAGGTTAAGACATCTTCGGTTATTTAGACTAAAGAAGAAATTGTCTTAGTTACACATATTTAGATCAGGATAATCTAATCAAGTGGATTCAAATCAGGATAAATAAATGACATGAGTTTAGATCGGAACACATCAATTCTGATTAGGTCATATGAATTTCAAACTCAGAAACAAATTCATATCAGGACACCCGAATTCAGATTCCACTTCTGATGTTGTAAGCTTTGGTATTTTCCGTAAGGAGAAATGAAGGATTGAAAATTATAAGAAGGGTAGAAATTGGTTGTCGATTATTACGTTGAAAACATGTGCATATTTGTGATTTATCTTACGGGCGTAAATATATGTGTAACTAAAGAAAAACTCAGGTAAATATGGTCTCTTGTCGGCGCAGGTCAGGACATGGCTATTGTGATGGTGAGATGAGGTGATCATTTCTTAGTGAGTGGCCACTAAATATGTCCATAAATGATTTGAAAGCGTACCGAGCACCCTATTATTTAGTTAACAAATGAATCAATAATTACTGAGTATGTCAATGTACTTCACCTCTATTTATAAATATGACTGTGACCATTTAACATTAAACATATACAGAGTGTGTTATATACAGGGTGTTTCTAAAATAGGGTTTCAAACTTCTGCTGCGTTTATAACATTAAAATAAGCCAAAAAGTTCCTATTAGCATGTGCTCTAAAACGCACCCTTAGGAAGTTATATGCCCTTAAAAGGGCTCAAACAAAACTGTTTTTTTTTCTGTTATTGACAAAACGGTCGGAAATAAATAGAAAAAAATGTATGGGTCTTACATAACTTTTTACGTTAAATAACATGGGCTACTCCGTTTTTCGACTTGCAAATCATATGCGTCCCATTTAGGTTGGTGAAGGGGGTTTTCGGCCCGTAATTTTTTTATTTCAATTTTTTTACAATTTTCTCTACAGATTTATAAAATCTTAACAATTTTACGTACAAAATATTATCTTTGTCCAAATCGATATTTCCAATGGTTTTCGAGTAAATTGAGTTTGAAAATTACTCTGCTCTTTAAGTTATTAGGCCAAAAATTACAAAAATCTGTTTACCATGGCAAATAAAAGACTGACGTTGCCACAACGCTTAACAATTTAAGTTATTGATAAACTGTCAATTGAGCTTTGCAGTGTTTAATTAGTAAAAGTGGTGAGTGGAAAATTTAAGTATACAACATTATTGCAACTCATAAAATGGAGTCATATTCAAACACGGAAATGGCAGATATGCACTTTATGTACGGCTGTGCGGCTGGAAATGCATCAGAAGCGAGGCGTCTGTATGCGGCAGCATACCCGAATAGAAGACTTCCTTCTCGACAGGTATTTCAGAGGATCCATCAACGTTTAAGTTTAATGGTTCGTTCCAACCAAGAGTAAATGATCGTGGCAGAGACAGATTTGTAAGAACACCGGTGATGAAAGAAAATGTATTCAGAGCTGTGCAGGACAATCTAAGGGTTAGTGTAAGAAGTGTCGCACGTATGCATAACATAAGTTTTTCCGTAGTTTGGCGAATTCTTTGCGAACAACGACTTCATCCTTTTCATATCCAGCGTATTCAAGCTTTAAATCCGAATGATTACCAACCACGTCGGCAGTTCTGCCAATGGTTTTCGCGAAAATCGAGGCGGATTCCGAATTTTGCATCTCTTATTTTGTTTACGGATGAGGCAAGCTTCAGTAAAGATGGTTATGTCAATTTTCATAACGCCCATGAATGGGCTGATGAAAACCCACACAGCATATTTCAGTCCAGACATCAGATTCGGACCGTTTGTGTTGCCTAATCGATTGAATGGTGAGAATTATTACAATTTTTTAGTTAACGACTTGCCAGGACTTTTGGAAAATGTCCCTTTAATTGAACGCCAAAGCATATGGTTTATGCAGGACGGGGCGCCACCTCATTACCTACATAATATAAGACAACACTTAAATGAGTTGTATGGAAAAAATGGATAGGCCGAGGGGGTCCTGTTCCCTGGCCTCCACGTTCCCCTGACCTTAACCCCCTGGACTATTTTTTGTGGGGTCAACTTAAGGCAAAGGTTTATAAAATTCCAATTGAGACCATTCATTTTGTGGGGTCAACTTAAGGCAAAGGTTTATAAAATTCCAATTGAGACCATTCAGCAACTACGAGAGGAAATTGAAACCGCGTGCATGGAAATAAGGCAAACACCTAGAATGTTCCAAAGAGTTCGCAAATCATTGAAGCATCGAGCTAGATTATGCATCGAAATGCAAGGTGGTCACTTCGAGCAGTTCTTGTAATTTAACTTATTATTACTAATTTTAATCCCATTATTTTCTATTTCACATTTAGCTATTTGCTGCAGTAGTAATTAGGTCTTTAATTAGTAAGTGTAACTCTAAATTTAAATAGTCTTAGTTTATGTAATAAATTATTTATTAAATGATCGGATCCTTCATAACTGCAATTTATTTGAAAAAAAAAAACAGTTTTGTTTGAGCCCTTTTAAGGGCATATAACTTCTTAAGGGTGCGTTTTAGAGCACATGTTGATAGGAACTCTTTGGCTTATTTTAATGACTTATAAACGCAGCAGAAGTTTGGAACCCTATTTTAGAAACACCCTGTATATACTGCACAATCAATAAGCAACTGTGATACGCAACACTATTTCATATATTAAACATCTAAACAAATCTAAGCATTTTCGTACTGTTCTTAACACCCCTCCTGGTGTCAACTCCAGGTGTGCAATGGATGTTAGGGGCAAATTCACAAAATACCCACCCAGAGTGCTCCCATCTTGTGGCACCGATTAGCCTGAGGACACCCTCCCGACAAGGTGTTAACGGATGCAAAGGGCAAATTCGCGATGCACCCCACCTGAGTACCGTAACAAAAACATCACAAGACTCACTCAAAACATTATCCATGGTCACACTGTCAGTACTGATGAGTAAAACAGTAAAGTGCCTCAAATACATAGACAACTTATATTCACATCAAATGTCATTAAACTTACTAGTAACTGGCCAATCAATTGTGCAGATTTAGCACTTCAATTCATAACAGCAATGCCTCAACAGTTACTAACACAAAATAATCCTTTATATAACAACTCTTATTGTTACTCAAATGACATTTTACTTTACTGGGTATATCCTGAAATATGACTACTAATCTATGCAAAGGACACTTAATTATTTCATCAAAAGAATATACAATCTAATGATGCTCGTCAAATAAAAAATCTAATTTCTCAATAAGATTGACAACGTAAATTTATATAACATCTCTGACAATTATTATTTTCAAGATGATATAGCAATGTTCAAAATATAGATATGTTTGCGATAAAACTATCAATACTAAATATGAATGTTCAGTAAGAAAACTGTGAATAAACTACTATTCTCAGTGAAAAAAACTCACAAGTTATATGAATAAGCTATGATTTATGATAGATAGGTATGGCTTAGTGAGAGAAATTCGCCTAATATCCAATATTCAATTGTGGCACAATTCACTATGTTTTCACGTCACGGTCACTACATAAAATGCTATATTTTCAAAGTTTAGGTAAAAAAGGCTGTCTGTAATGACTGTAATAGCATCGATTAATTGCTTGGTAATGTCCTCAGTGTCGTCCATGGATGGCACATTTCTCTCCCATATTCATTCACGCGGCATAGACCTAAATATTCCTTCTAACCTATTTACTAAAATATTACGAACAATACTACTTTCAATTGCCCTAACATATTCCTTTACTTGTTTAATTTCCTCAGGTCTCCTAGATTATTATACAGGGTGGGCAACCAGTAACGCCTCGGTCGCTAGTGACCAAACGACATATGTTACAGAAATCTGTTTAGGTGGGTATATGTAGGTTGATTACGGCTACATTTTGAAAATATTTTGAAATATACAGTGTCCAGGAAAAGCGTACCATATCAAAGTTATGTATTTTTAAATGGAACACCCTGTATTTTACTGCATTTTTGAAAGCACCATAAAAAATAGGTGAACTTTATTATAGGTTCTGCATGCTTACAGTTTAAGAGATATTTCAATTTTAATGAAAATGCAGGCATAGCGTAGAAATTTAATATTAGCAGTAAAAAAATAATTTTAAGGAAGCAGCTTTGGTGAGTGTATTTTAGATCCTTGAAGTTATAACTTATTATATTTGTCGTCACTTACTATTATACAGGGTGTTCAAAAAACTGCTGAATACTTCTCTCAACTTTAAACAGCAATAACTTGGTTATTTTAAATGGGACACCCAGTATATTTTTACTTTGGGAGTTAGGAAATTTAAAACTCTTTCAAACTGTGTATAGGTTCCCTATACCTGTCTCTAATGATATTGAAGATAAAATAAGATGCTGTATTCAGGAGAATGGTTATCAATTCGAACATCAATTAAAATTTTTCTGTTTCTTCTAAAAGTAAAATTTTGTTTAATAAAAATTTTTCATGTTCATAAATCATTCAATTACTTACTACAAACATATTTATACAAAACTAATAACTTTCTATAATTATCCTGCTTATAAAATAATATTTTTTATTAGAAAACATTTTTGAATATTGTCATGATAATGATAAAAGGAAATTTTACTTTCAGAAAGACAAAGAAAAATTTTAATTGATGTTCGAATTGATAACCATTCTCCTGAATACAGCATCTTATTCTATCTTCAAATAATATTCTCACGCAAATTCATCTCTAATCCTTCCCTCCAATATCATCGCAAGTAGTAGGTGGAACATTGTGAACAAGATTTTTATATAGCTCACAACAAAGAACTCCATTACGGTGAGGTCTGGACACCTACGTGGCCACTGACATGCACTTATCCATTTATTACTAAATTTTCGATTTAAATAATTTCTCACTGAATATGAAAAATTTGTAGGTGCGTCCTCATTTTTCTCAATATATTTAAAGACATAATCAAGAAGAACCCAAACCAATTCAATAAAAACCTCGATAAAGACACGTGGATACATCTTACAAAATAAAATCGATAAAAAACGAAACGGCACAAATATTTCCAATACCATTAGAAATAGGTATAGGGAACCTATACACAGTTTGAAAAAGTTTTAAATTTCCTAACTCCCAAAGCAAAAATATACTGGGTGTCCCATTTAAAATAACCAAGTTATTGCTGTTTAAAGTTGAGAGAAGTATCCAGCAGTTTTTTGAACACCTTGTATAATACTAAGTGACGACAAATATAATAAGTTATAATTTTTGTAGTTTAGTTTTTAAACACCCTGTATATAAATGGTTGATAACACTTTAAAAGAATGGCCGTTTTGGCGGAGAAGCCGTTGAGAAACGGAAATTTACCTACAAAACCTTTCTCTCGGGCCTTTAGCCCTCGGGCCGCGCTGCGCGGGGCTTTAGCAACGCTCCGCGGTGCTCTCACTATCGGTTAGTAAATATAAATTTCTTTGAAACACCCTGTACTTTGGTTTTTAAACACCCTGTATATAAGTGTTTGATAACAACTTAAAAAAATGTCCGTTTTTGGCAGAGGAGCCCCTATGGGTCAATTTTGTTGGAACGTCCAGTATTGAAATATTCAAAATCTCATCTAGTTAGTAAGCATAAAACATGACCAAAAGATTCAATATGTAAGTAAAACGAAAAAATGTAAAAAATGTAAGGAAAAATCTGATCCAGACCTCTGTCAATTTTATAGAATACTTTATACATAAATTTTCAGAAAAAATTTGGAAGATAAATTCGAATTCGCGTTAATTTCGCGAAACGTTCGCGAAACATGTATATAAAATGTTTGAAATAAGCCTCTGATAAGTAAACAAAAATTTTTTCTACATTTGGTTTAAATAAATATGTCAAATAAATAGTGTTTAATAAGTCCCGTCTGATTTTCTAACATCCATTAGAAACGTCATATATCGCCTAGTAGGTCCCATCTGATTTTTCAATTCGATTTCATTTATGAAATACGTCAAATACTAATTAGAAGGTCCCTTCTTATTTTCTAACCTCAATTAGAAACGTCAATATCGTCTTGCCAGTCCTGTGTGACTTCCTAACCTAAAATATGAAATACGTCAAATATCAATAAGTAGGTACCTTATGATTTTTTTAACCTCGATTAGAAACGTGAAATATCATGTAGTAGGTTGCGTCCATAGACCTTATAAACTAAGGACTCGCCCTAGCAAGAGAGGTCAATTGCACTGATGTGTGCAAGGCAGATGAAGCTATTGCAGGAAAATGTTAGTAAAACAAATAACGGTACACCGGTATACCGGTACAACAAAATCACAATAAACTTGGAGTAAAAGTCATGAAAAAGATTTCTTAAATTTTAGTGTGACAGTGTATGTGAACACTAAATATGGTGCAATTGTGTTCAGCGATTAATTGCGTAATGTTTAAGTGGAGAAAAAATTAAATTTTATAGGTAGGAAAGATGTTATGATGGTGTCAAAATGTTTATACTTTTCGAATATTTCTGAAAATAATGACCAAGTAGCAATTTTGCCCCCTTCAATGTGTCGCTCTTCGAATTATTTTTTATCAAACTGAATATAAACACCTTCATTTTGCTTATAATGTGCTTAGGCCAAAAATTCGCTTTGAATAATATGTTGAACGAAGAAAGCATCGATACAATTCCAATTAATGCAGTTTTACAAAGGAAATATGCACTCTTTGAAACTACGTTAGAAGAGCTTGCAGTAATTTTTACTGATCGCTCGATATGAGGAAAATAAATGGAGACATACATAAAGAAGGCATTACAAAAAACTATTTGGAAAATTGTAACTATGAATATTTTTTAAATATGTATAATAAAATATCTTTTCCTTCCATCGATCTATGGTTCGTTGTGATTTTCTAACCTCAATTGGAAACGTCAAATATAGCGAAATTTATTTTGAAGTTTCAATCTGACATTCTTCGTGATTTTTAGATTTTCGTCGATTTGCGTTCGCGGTTCTTTGAATCTCCATTTCGCTTATAAAATGGCCGTATGTCAGTGAGAAGTCCACGGAGAAAGATACATTTGAAAACGCGAATATAAAGTTGCAAAAATATTAAGCGGCGAACGAAGGGAGATGAGGCGTGATTATGCCGCTTCGGTTCTCGCGGAGAAACCCAGTCCGTTCGCCAAAATGCTAGTTTTCCAATCTGGCTTGAGAGACAGTGCGTAGTGTCGTCGTTCACAGCTGAAGTAATCAACAATTTTTGTAATGTTAAATTTACATTTTTCTAACACAGTCGTCTCGCAAAAGATCCACAATGAGATAAAACAGATAAATAACGACATCCCATGACTTGGAAGAGTTTTTAACCCCAACTTATTTCTATTGATTATTAACTTTTGACGTTTGGGGAGTACCTAATACCAATGCAATATAGTAATTAACGAAGCAAATGTACTAATACAAGGGTTGAAGGGTTTAGGTACTATGGATTGGTTTAAAATTATGTAGTTTTAGAGGGCAAGTACTTACGTTAATTCGGGGGACAGGTATAGTAGGTAATCGTAGGCATGTCAAGCGATAGAGCTACGAAAATGTAAATAACAACCTAACCTAATAATAAGAAATACCTGTATATGTCGTGGCGTAGCAATGTATTAAGGTTAAAAAAGGCCAAGTAAGGTAAAATAACGGTTCGCCGCGACCCTACAGCGTCTTTCGCGTTTGGCGTGAAATTATTTTGACATAATTAATTTGACGTTTCTAACGACATTCGAATTTTCTCCGGGTGGGCGTGTGTTAAAGCTTCAATCTTTACGGCTTGTGAAATGGTCGTCTGTCGTCGAGTGGACCCCAAAAAGAGGCAAAATTAAATATGAAAATGCGAAAAGAACGTTACAAAAATGCCCCCGAACGATTAAGGATGATCGAATGGACATCTCGTGCCCAATCGCTCGCCATTCCGCGGTTTGCGAGAAAAGAATTCTGTTGGGCAAAGTATACGTTTTCCAGCCGGCGAGAGAGTGCATTTTAACGTACTTACGGCCGCATTTCGAATCCTGTGCGTGATTTCGCGGAAAGTTCTACATAAAATGTTTGAAAAAGGCATCCAGTCGATAAATATAAGTATTTTCCGCATGGCTTTAAATAAATAACGTAGGTAAAATAGGTAAAATAAAAACTAAATAGAGGAAATCGGCGAGGCGATCGTCATGTTTTATCGGTAAGTAGAGCGTGTCGGACACGTGCGTTTCACACAAATATTGGGCCACGCCCCCCGTAAGGCTCCGGGAGAACCGGATTTTAGGTAGGAAGGGGCGGAAGAACGCTTTTTCGGGGCGATCGTGCGACGCAGACGGAGCTCTCGGATTTTAATATATATGGATTTTTTTGATATCGCTGTGCTGTTCGAATCACTGAACACTAAAAAAGCATTCTATTGTTTTGTAGTGTATACATATATACCTACTCGTGGTCCCTTAACAGAATAATTAAATATTTTGAAAAAAAACAGGACGATGAAAAAGAAAAAGATGTATGTAAATAAATAATTGCCCGTTATATGTACAGGGTGTCATGAAATTTTTTCTTTTTGCCAACAGGCCCCCTCTTTCGGAGTTACAGTCCCCTGAAATCTGCCCCTAAGAAGTCTTTTTTATATCTCAAAACCATGTACGAGAATCACTAAATTTAGTACACAGGGGTTTTATGACATGTGGAATCTCACAGTGCTACGTTTTTTGGCGAGAAACTCCCTTTAGATACTTTTTCGTGGGCCCCCTTGGCTTTGGAACCAGAAAAATTTGGTCGCAAATTTGATTTTTTTTAAAATTATTAGTTAGCTTGAAAGCCATTGAATTTAGAAACTTTTTTGTCTCTTTCGTAAAACGCAATGTTTTTGAGGAAAATGGCGAATCATAATATGCATTCGATCACATTCTGAGATTTTTCTCGAAAACATTGCGTTTTACGAAAAAAGTATAAAGAGAGAAAAAGTTTCTAAATTTAATGGCTTTCTAGTGGACTGATATTTTTTATGAAGTTTAAACATGCGACCAAATTTTTTTTGGCTCCAAAGACAAGGGGGCCCACGAAAAATTGTCTTAAGGGGGTTCCCCGCTAAAAAACGTAGCACCATCAGATTCTACATGTCATAAAACCCCTGTGTACCAAATTTAGTGATTCTCGTACAACAGGGTTCTGATATAAAAAAATACTATTCTTAGGGGCGGACTTCAGGGGGCTGTAACGCCGAAAGAGGGGGCCACTTGGCAAAAATAAAAAATACGGGTCCCATAAATTTGTCTTAAGAATGTGTTACCAAATTTTGTTGCATGAATTTCGGGACACCCTGTATATTATAAATAGAAATTTTGTAAAGCTTTTAACTCCTCCAATTGTATTATAAGGAAATATATCTTTTAAACAACGAAAGTTTATTCTTTGTCATCTACCACCCAGTCAAGAGTTTGGAATCAGCACATTTCCTACAGTTTCTAAAAATAATTAAAATTTTACTATAAGATAAATACAGTTTCTAAAAATAATTAAAATTTTATTATATGATTTATTAAATATTAACCAATATTAGTACGTAGGTACGTTACTAATTGCAAATAATTTTTTGTTAATCAACGGTTAGACAGCAAAATTAAATTAATTAAAGATTAAGAATTAGTAAAGATAGATTGTTTTTCTATGACAATGACGTGTTAAGGTCACCATATATTTTTTAAGTTAATGTGGATGAAGCACCGAACATTAAAAAAATATTTCTAAAAAATTTAAAATTTTTATGTTACTAATTGTAAATAAAACTAACTTATGTTTTAAATAATTAATTTTGCTGTTTAAAATAATTAACTAATCTGACTGATATGAAATACTTTTAAATCATTTCAAGTTTTTACAAACAATTATGTGATATTATTTTTTAAACAGTATGTATTTAATTTGTGACTCTGACTACGTACACTAGCTAGAGACGGCAACGGAAGTTAGTCTTCTCTGTTCTGTTTACATGCCAAAGCTACCTCCAATTGTCTTCACATCTGGTATGATATGACGGGGTGGTAAATACGTTAAAAACAAACTGCCATTTTAATTCAGCAAAACGGAAATGGCCGAATGCGTCGTCACTGTTTCGTTCTCTTACATTTTCATTAGTATTCGTCAGTTTACGAGAGGGTGTCCACAAAGTACCTTTCTGTGGTGAAAGTTATAAAGTTATTTTTTTCAGTGTTTAGTGACGGTACAGTGTATGTTTCACTTTTAATTTTCAAGTTTTTGTGTGATATTATGAAATAGCACGTATACGAATTTAGAAAGAGGTGATATGACAAGAGCCTACTTTTTGTCTGGAGAAAATAATTCAGCTGTCAGAAGACGATATCAGATGGATTATCTCGATCGTCAAGTGCCAAACTGCCAAATAAAAAAATATGTCTAAGATTGGTTCTACATTTAAAACACTTACATGCTGCAAAAATGAGGTAAGCAAACAAATTGAGTTTTCTGTTAGATTACTTCTTAAGTTTCATAGTTTATCTTATTTAAAAAAATTATGTTTCCGCTTTTGTGGGGCGAACACCCATTTAACAAACGCGTCAGAGAGCAGTACCTCACGGCGGGTGGTGTAAAAATTTGCTTTTTAATAACCTTTCCTTTAAATTATGAGATTTGACAACAATGTATAGCCCTGTTCCCAATTGTGCATGCGCTGACACTAACACGTGCCGTTGTTTGAAGTCACACTAGCTTGTCCAGCGGCGAGGTATGAAAATTATTAATAAGGAATGGAAAGCTCAATACATTTTTGTATAGAACGCTTTGATTGATGAATGTTTTCTAATAGATATGGTGAAATAAACATAATCCGTTAAAACAAAATTAGCACTGTTTACCAAACAGCCAAGTGTTTGTCTAATTGTTTTCGCAACTTAAACTATAGAAATTTATTTTTTTTAGAACTTTTAATCTTATATCTCAAAGGATAAAGGATAATGCTAACTCGATGCAAATACCACAGAATTTTAAATAATAGTGCAAGAATAGATTGTTTGTATTTTATTGTATCATGATATTAATATATCAGGCGCCTAAATTCAAAACCCGACAAGTCACATAAATTCTCAATTTGACTTTTATATTCCATTGCTATCGTCTTCAAGATGCCTACACATATTGATGCCTCTTTTGTACAAACTCCGACATCTAACATAGTAAATTCCGCCTTAAAAATTAGGCTTAAATGCAAAAACCGACACATCCATATAGATTTTGTTTACAAAAACCGATGTCAACCAATAAGAATCCTAGACATTGGTCACATGTTTTCCCCATTATATGACATGCTGTTTTGTTTTCATAACAGCGCAGAATATAGGTTTTTTGGTCAAATTGGAAAAATCATTAAAAAGACACATGAAATTACAAGCCCAGAGCAGTATATCCAAATTTTAGAAAAATGGGGGACTGTCTACAAACTTGGAGTAGATGTACCAATACTGAACTAGGTATTCATAGGGTCATGAAGCAACCCGCTCAATGGCATTTCAAATTTCAGATGTCTAAGCGAATAATAATGTCAAAGACACAAAATATAGCATTTTAGTAAGGGGTGAAATTTTTTATAAGAATGATACTGGGACCGATCAAACTTTATTAAAAAGTGGAAAGAAATTAAGGATCACTCCAAGTATAGCTGATATTGGCGTATCTATTAAAAGAGACAAGCAAACCAGCATAAGTAAATTACTTGAAAAACATTTTGGAAAAGATTGGCAAGATGAGGAATGCTTTTGAAAGATCCACACCAGTGGAAAATACCCGCCTAATTGTATCGCAATCAGTAGGAGCTGAAAAGGATTCTCAAAACCCAGAAAATTTTTGTTTAGAAGAAAATTTAAATTTTGATGTTTAATGTGTTACTTTTTCTTTAATAAATAACGTTCAGTGTATTATTACTATTTTTTTTTAACTTTTCAGAACTAGAATTTTAGTTCAAAACACGACATGTCACTAAAGTTAACATGCAAATCCCGACATGTTCAAAATTGGACCTCAAACAATTATTACATGGGTGGTCATGGATTTTTTTAAAACATATTCTTGGTTTGTAACATATCTACCGAAACTAATGCCATGATTCGTTTATTTATAACAGAAACGATAAAAACTAGCCCAGTTTTTTGTCGTGTCTCTAAAATTTGTTTCAATGGACTTGTCGGGTTTTGAATTTAGGCGCCTGATATATCTTATTAGATTGACATTGTGGTCAAATTAAATTATTAAAGAATACAATTTTAATCTAACAATTTATAACTATATTGATTAAAATAATTATTGTTTATTTTAAAACAGTACTACTGGTTGGTGATAGATGCGTTACACAATTAATAATTACCTTTCTATCTCACTTTATTTCAGGTAGCAGTACGCAAAATGATATACTTTTAGCACTAGCAGGCAACTTAAGTATAAAGTATCCTTTTTCTTACCCATGGCTTGTGATAAAATTCAAAGTTAAAAATTGCTATACATTTGTTTAATAATTGCACATTTTAGTACTTTTTATCTGGATTTATACAGGGCGAGTTTTTTTTCGAAGCAGTGCAGTTTTATGAACCTTATTAAATGTTACTTTTATTTAAAAAAAAGTCATGGCTGACTAGATATTTGGAAAAATCCGAATTCGGCCAATTCTTTCTGATGCGTGTAGCTCCGTTACGATTTATTTTACAAAAAAATTTTAAATTACAAAGTTTCAGGTTTTTGCAGTGTTAGTAAAATAGTGTGATCAAATTGTTCGTATACACTTTCGTTTTCAAGTCATAACATAAACTTCAAGTTTTTTAAATGTAAACCATAGCATTGAACAAGAAAATAATGTTTTTTATGCTTTCCAACGATATAATATTTGGCATTGTTATTTTCAAAAATGGGATAACTGCACCCGTTTTTAACTTTTCAATTGTCCATTGACGTAGATGGCTGTGAAAATAATTATAAGTAATCCAACGGATAAAATCATAACAATTGAAGTCAGCATCGCGTACGTACCTCTGCAGTCTACATGTGTCAGGGCACCGGAGCAGTGTGCGACTGGCATATTTTAAATAAAACAATAATAAGTAACAACTCGATTTATTTTGAATTTCAATTATAATGATGGAAGTATGGTCATAGTCATTTATGGTAAGTAAATGAAATAGATATTTGATAAAGACGTAAAAAATATTATCAGAATTTTATGAACAAACCATTATTTACTTTAAAGATATTAACAAAATTCTCAAAACGCCCACCGTTATTATTAATGCTCAAGATACATCTTTTTGAAACAGATTTTGAAGCTTTTCTCGCAGAACGCCTAACAGTATTATCAAAAGCTTCCTGAACGAATATAACACTCAATAATATCACGCGTTTCCTCGTTTGAAAAATTCATTATCTTTGGCAATTGAAATGACTTTTAAGAAAGAAAAATCAAGTAATGCTACAGTAACTAAAAGCGTTGTCAGTAAACATTTCGATTGTTTTTACAGCTATCTACGTCAACGAGCAATTGAAAAGTTAAAAACGGCTGCAGTTCTCATATTTTTCAAAATAACAATACCGAATATTATATCGTTGGAAAGCATAAAAAATACATTTTTTTCTAGCTCATAGCTATGGTCTACATTTAAAAAAATTTAAATTTATGTTATAACTTGGAAACGAAAGTGTACACAAACAATTTGATGATAGTATCTTATTATTAACACTGTAAAAACCTGAAACTTTGTAATTTAATTTTTTTTTGTAAAATAAATAGCAACGGAGCTACACGCATCTGAAGGAATTGACCGAATTCGGATTTTTTCAAATATCTAGTCAGCCATGTTTTTCAAAAAATACAAGTAATATTTAATAAGTATCATCAAACTTCACATCTTTCCTCATTTAAGCTTTTTTGTATCTCTGCTACTTTGCCAGATCCGTACACTAAACATCGAAAAACCTCACCCTGTATAGTCAGATTTTGAATATCTGCTATAATTTACTGATGGAAAGAAAAACGCATTTTAAAATTATACTGTTATGCTAATTTAACTTTAGTGTACTCACCACCAAGCACCAAAAATCCAGTAACCCATTAACTCATTAGCTAAAGAAAATGGCATAATTATCAATCCAAGGAAAAAATCAGCCACAGCCAGAGATGCAATAAACCAGTTTTGAATATTTTTCAGTGCTTTTTCTGTGATTATCGCAATAATTACTAACATATTGCCAACAACAACAACAATCATTAGAATCGTCACAACTATTGATGCAATTACAATTTGTGGAAGTTTATACCCACTGGGATAATGTGGGACTGCAACGGTAGCATTAGCTGACGTATTTTCTGTTGAATTATCTAATAGTAGAAACATATCTTCCAGGGCCATATTTTCATTTATAATGTAGCCCAAAAGCTTTTATTACCTGAAAGAAAGAATAACGTAATGATGGTAATTAATTAAAATTATTTGTTAAAAGCGTTATAAGTTGCAATCAATGTATCAGGTCGATACTAATTTCCTTATTTCAAATGTTTACTATTGCATATTTGACTTCTACTAGTCATTTAAAGCCCCCTAATTCACATTGTATGGATACAATAATCGGCATAGTGTTACGATTTGTTTCGGAACGTGTCTGAACATGCTATGCGGTACTTTATTAAAGATATGTACAGGTGTATTGAAATTAAACCACTGATACGTGTGTCTAAATACAGTCTATCGAAATATTTCGTGCACCTAAATTTAACCGTTCTTGAGATCCAAAATTTGTTGGAATAATGCAATGAATATATCAGTTCTCAACGTATTCTCAATTCTCATTTTTTTCAAATACATTGCTCCAAATTTCATTTATATTCTAGTGGTAAATTCATTTCATTAACCTTTATTAATATTATCTAAACCTATTTTCAACATTTTTCCTGTTACAGTTTTATTGAAGGGCAAACCCGGATATTTCCCAAATCATCTTATTGATCTATATGAACGGGCATCTGAGCATATTAATTTCTTTAATAATAAAGAAAATAATGTTAAAAGCAGACGAGGGTGGATTAAATATAACAAATTTTATTTTTAATTGAGGAAAACCATATTACATTTGTGAAATACAGAGGATTAAAATGGAAAGACGGGAGTATAAACTCAAATAAACAAAATATATTTTAATACTTATTTTATTATTAGCTCTCACATATAAACGCTATTATAAAGGTACTAAGTTAATTCAAATAAATTTAAAACAAAATCCAACATATCCTGTGAAATGAAGTCAAACATGTGTTGTGTATATACAGGGTATTTGGAAAAGTTAGTACAAAATTTCAGGAGGTGAAAGTAGAGCCAACAATAGTAAAAAAAGTTCCTATAAACATTGGTCCTCCGGAGCACCGTTACTGAGATAAGGCCCTCCAAAAGGATTTTATCATTTGGATATTTTTTTAATAACTTTCTTTCTAATTAAGGTAATGGAATGGAAATTGTACGTAATAATCATACCATAATGGTCTTTAACTATCATAAGTTTCATCAAAATCGGTTATAAATAAGAATAGTTTTCTAACTACCCTTAACAGAAATTTTTAGCATTTTTTTTATTCCTTTGAATTATCAAGCAAATAATATTATTTTTTGATGAGTTTTTTTTTCGAATTCTGCGTAGTTTAGTCAGAAATAATTATTTTATAAGTAATGTATGACTTGGAACAGCAACATTTTTTAAACATTTTCACATAGTCTTTCATGGTGACAGTTTCATTGTCATGATACTAACTTTCGACTGCTATCATTTAAATTTTTATGTTTCTTTATTTTCTTAGTTGTGCTTATTTATGGTTTCTGTAACGGAAATAGTCCGGCGGGTCAAAGAGAGTATCATCCACCGCTCTTCCATGAATTTTCCTAAACAATCTTGCAGAAGGTTGCCTTCTATCAGGGAAATGTTACCGATACTCTGAGCCGCCAGACTATTTCCATTACATAAACCATATGCATATTGGCAAATTCACGGTTAGTAATCGAATGAAGTGCAAAATCAAGCATAAAGATGACAACTAAGAAAATAAATAAACGTAAGAATATAAATGATAGCACGCGAACATGAGTGAATCATTAGTAGTATCTATTAAAAAATGTTACCATACATTATTTAAAAAATAATTATTTCTGACTACTCGTAAATAACGCAGAATTCGGAAAAAAGTAGAGAAATTTTTTCATCAAAAAAGTCTAATTCATTAAAAAATAATATTATTTGCTTGATAATTGAAAGGAATAAAAAAATTCGAAAATTTCAGTTAAGGGTAGTTAGAAAACTATCCTTATTTATAAACCCATTTTGATGAAACGTATGATAGTTAAAGACCTTTATGGTATGATTATTAACTACAATTTTCATTCCATTATAACGAGCGTTCAAATAAAAACGTGGTCAAGTTTGTTCTGAAAATTTGGACGTAGGGCGTAGCGTATAGCAAATGAACTTAAATGTCATTTGTCAAAGCGCTATATCGCCGCTATCAATTTGAATATTTTCGTTTTAAAAAGCGTTTAAAATGATGTTTTCTCAAGAACAAAAAGTGTTTATCATAGAGTCCTACTTTAGAAATGGACGCAAGATTGATGGTTTATGGAAGTATTCTATTGAGGAATGTTTCATAGAATTTCAAAATCAATTTCCCGGCGTTGTTCAGTACAAAATTTTTCAAAGTGCAGTTCAGCGTTGTGTTAATGTTTTTCGTGAAACGGGCAGTGTAACAAGAAAAGAAGGAAGCGGCCGACCTAAAAAGCGGACTGAAGAATTAAAAGAAAATGTCCAACAAATAATGGAAAATGCGCCAAGAACTTCTGTACGTGTTTTATCACAAATGGTGGGAGTATCAGTCGGTACCTGCCACACAGTGTTAAAAAAAGATTTGCGTTTGTTCTCCTATCGTTTAACTTGTCAGCAAGAACTTCATGAAGTTGATTTTCCGCGACGGGCTGTATTTTGTGAATGGTTTTTAAACAACTACGGTGAACTTCATAATATCACCTTTTTTTCTGATGAAGCCTGGTTTCATTTAAGTGTTATAACAAGGAGGGGGACACTTTCCGCAGCTCCTTTAATTATTATATATATTATTATATTATTGTTATCACGATTATTCTTTAAAATAAAGTTATATAGTCATTAACGTTATTGAAACTGACAGCTGCTATACAGCTCGTTGAGAAATGAGGTTAAGTTGGTCGCTATAAGCTACGCCCTACGTCCAATGTGTCAGAGCCAACTTCGACCACGTTTTTATTTGAACGCTCGTTATTTATCAGAAAGAATTAAAAAATATCCAAATGATACGAACCCTTTGGAACCCACCAGCTAGGAAGGGAGAGCACCATCACAAAGCGCCATCTTACAAAAAGAGGAATAGGTCGGGGACATCATCGGACACCACTCAAATGGGAAAAATCCCAAGAAGAGGGAGGTCATTATCAAAAAATCACTGCTGGTGGAGTTGGACAAAATTCTTCTAACTTCCGATGCTACTATCAGACCACCTGTGTTTCGCTCGTGGACATACTCTGGTGAGATCATCAGGGTTGTCTGCGAATCACGGACGTGGTTGATGGACGCGGTGAGAAGCCTGAGCCCGTGGGATGCCCCGGGGGTGGTGTCATGTTTATGTGTGGTATGGTTGGGTAGGGTAGTGCGGCTATGCAGCCAGGTATGCGCTTTACTAAGGTGGCCCTTAGGCTAGCGCGGGAGGGAAGGGGTAAGGAGGGTATGGGGAAGTGTGTATGAGGGTATGGGGAGGTGTGTATGTGTGTATGTGTATGTGTGTATGTGTGTGTGTGTCGTTGCCTTCGTTTCTTGATCCTGGCGGTTTCTGAAACAGAAAAGGTTAGCGGGCAGGTGGGGGGGGGGATGTCTGGGATGGTCACCCAGGGTCAAAAAGTTGGTGTCTAGGTCTTTTGTGTTTGTCGGTCACGTCGGGTACGTAGTCAACGGCTTGCCTGAGGAGGGGATTGTCATGTCTAGCGGCTACGTCAAACGTTTCTCCGCGTTTTGTCTTATTGTCTGTGTAGCGTTTGTGTATTGTAAGTCTCGTAATATGTCAGTGTTTCTTACGTACCAGGGCGCGTCGGTGGCCGTGCGGAGGGCTATGTTTTCCACAGCCTGTAATGACTTTAAGTGGCTTTTTGCCGCGTGACCCCACGCCGTGGAGGCGTAGGTTAGCTGCGGTTGAAGTACCACCTTGATAAGCGTTCGCTTATTCCTTAAACTGAGGGTGTTTCCACCTTTGAGTAAGGGATAGAGCCTAGCCCTGGTGGTCTTCGCTCGCGCCACCGTCTCCACGATGTGCGGTTTCCACGTGAGACGCTGGTCCATCGTCACGCCCAGGTATCGTGTTTGTCGATTCCAGGAGATGGGTTCCTGGGATAGTGTCAGTCTGTCGAGGTTTTGTGGGATTTTTCGTTTGGTAAAAAGGATAGCCGAACTTTTGTTGGGATTAATTTTGACTTTCCACCTGTTGCACCAGGTTTCAAGTTGGTCTAGGGAGTTTTGGAGGAGAGAGGCGGAATATCTAGGATTAACGGATTGGGAAGTGATTGTCAGGTCGTCGGCGTATAGGTATATGTTGGTGTTGGGGGGATGTGGGATGTCGGAGTTGTAAATGGTGTATAGGTGTGGGGAGAGGACGGTGCCCTGGGGGACACCGGCCCCCATAGGACGGGTAGTGGAAAGGGAGTCTTTGATGTGTATGCGGAATTTTTGGTGGTGTAGGTAGGATTTTGAGTTTGGTAAAGGATATGGGATATTGGTTAGTGAGCATTTTCATCAGTAGGCCTTCATGCCAAACCGTATCGAATGCCTTTGCGACGTCCAGGAAGACAGCACCAGTGTACTGCCCCCTGTTGAAGGCCGCCGTGATGTGCTCGGTAAGGTGAAGGATTTGGAGTTCGGTGGAGTGATTGGGTCGGAAGGCGAACTGCATAGACCATTATCCACTGCAGCGGCTCCAAACTCAAAATACAAAGGCCGTGGCGATAGCGGTGAGATCGCTACGGCATGGAGACGTTGCGGTGTTGTCCTGTTACTACCCACCCCGACTACCACTACTTGACAATGACTTAGACAAAATCCTTTCCTGGCCCCAGACAATTGCCATCGGGGACTTCAACGCGAAGTCCCCCATATGGCACAGCGGGACGACGACCACAAGAGGTCGCGTCCTGCTGAATTACCAAGACAGACATGACGACTTGACAATACTCGGACCGACAGACCCGACACATTACGGACCCGTAGGACGCCCCGACGTCTTAGACATTGCCATTATAAAATCTATACCGTTAAATGCCCAAATATCCGCCCAAGGCGAAGGGTCTTCCGCCCACAATCCAATAATCCTGGATCTGGGGCGAAGACAGATATATAAAGGCACCTTCACGAGGAGGTTCACGGACTGGGAGCGCTTCTGAGCCTTAATGCAAGGAAATACCGTACTCCCAGTCATCGAAACCACCCATGATCTGGAGGCGGCAATCCTCTCCCTTGAGACCGACAATAAAAACGCCCTGACACAGACTACGACTGAGACTATTGTCCTCCGACTGACAAATCCCCGGGGCACCCTCCCCGATGACATAAAAGACTTAATACGTGACAGACGACGTGCGAAACGGATTGCCACCCGCACCCACCTCCCCCGACACAGACATGACTTAAACGTACTTAACAGACGGGTAGAGGCGGCTCTGGGTGAGCTGGCCCAGGACAACTGGGTTTGGCACCTGGAGTCGCTGGATCCACAAGACAACAGCCTCTGGAAAACGCAGAGGGCCCTGCGACAGACCGCTCGCGCTAAAATTCCCCCAATCCACGGCAGCAGAGGGGTGGTTTATACGAACCAGGAAAAGACCGAGGCTTTTGCCGACAGCCTGGAACTGCAGTGTAGACTGCCTCAGCTGCCCGACGAGGACGAGGAATTCGAAATAGTGGCTGAGCGCGGGGCCCGACGCATCGACAGATAGCCAGACAATGTCATAATCCCTTCCGCAACCTCTGACGAACTAAGACTGACAATACGTAGACTTCCGGACCCGACAATATACATAACACGACACTTAAACGACTACCACAGAAGGGCTTCATGGCCCTACTAAACATAACAAACGCGACACTCAGACTAAGACACTTCCCTATCCACTGGAAAACAGCAAACATAATCCTTATGCCAAAACCCAACAAAGATGTAAATAGCGTCCTTCTTCTGTCTCTGAAATTTGATAATAAAGCCATAAATTCAGTGTTTCATTCCTACAATCCTTGTTGTCCTTTCCTAAGTGAAGTGAAGTTCAAAAACTTGGATTACACGAAACGTCGCTGTACTACAAGCTACCAGATTCAACCCGAAATCAGAGACCAGCATACAAGATAAGCCGACACAAGGTAAATGGCTTTACTTGTCAGTTTTTCTGGTCAATTTTCTTGTATCACTTTACCGTATTTTCATATTTTGTGTTCCACAAATCTCTACTTTCGTTCTAAGCACACATTATTTTGATATCCAAGATATTATGGCGCCCTGGCATTTATAAACATTCCCAAACATTCATAAACATTCTAATTATTACATTTATAACAAATTTCATTAACCTTTTTTACATTTTACATTGATATTTTGAATTTCACCTAACTTTAACGTTAACTTAATTTTTTTAAACTTAAATCTACTTTTTTGACAAAGAATATCTAGAATATACTTTTTTAGTAGTTTTTTTTTTTAATTTGAGATAAATTTCGAGATAGAATTTCAAGCAGGCAGGGAAACCTCCGTGATTAACAATCAGTTTACCTCCCTGAGAATTCGGCTACCCCACCACCAACGAAGGAGATGGAGGAACTGGTAGCACACTGTCGCACCCAGAAATGGGAACTTATCATGGCCTGTGATACAAATTCACACCATGTATCCTGGGGTAGTGAAGACAATAACACAAGGAGTAAGTATACGACTATATTGACGTTAGCAACCTTTTTATAAGTAATAGAGGCACCGACATTTGTTAACTCGAGAAGTCAAACATATTAATGTCAAACATATTAATCTTTTATAGATGTCACGTTGACTACGGCGCGCATATCTAACGCAATCCAGAATTGGCATGTGACAGACACTGCCTCAATGTCAGATCATCGCTGGATAAATTTTAACATTAACCTGATCAAAACTCCTCAAAAATCGTTCCGGGACCCCCGAGGAACTGTCAAGGGTAAATATCTTGTCACTTTCGGAAGAACCTGGTAGCGGTACAAAATCAGGATCCCAGAAATAATGGAGAGATTGAGGTATTCGTGAATACTGTACAATCTGCCATAAAAAGACCCTTTATAACATCTTGCCCCCTCAGATCAGCTCAGTAAACCGGCGCAACCACGAGTTGGTGGAACCGGGAGCTGAGTGAACTGAAGAAGAAGGCCAGGATATCGTTTAATAAGGCAAAAATGACAATACAAGACTCAGACTAGGAAATATACAAAACCCACCTGAGACTGTTAAAAAAACCGGTCAGGAAGAGACAAAAGGATGCATGGAGAGCCTACTGCGAGAAGATTGGAGATTACTCGCTGGCTGCTAGGCTATGTAAGATCCTTGCAAAAGAGAAAGATCACGACATAGATCTATTAACTAGAGACGATGGCGAGAGAACCGCTAATCTAAATGAAAGTCTGGAACTGCTGATGCGGACTCATTTCCCGGGATCTATACCAGTGGAACGGGAAGTCTGGCCAGACGAAACTGGAAACCCACCTGCAGTCATGGACTGGCAGATTGCCAACCAGTCTGTAACTGCAGATAAAATAAGATGGGCAATACAAACTTCTCACCCTTCAAATCACCAGACACTGACGGTATATATTCAGCCCTCTTACAATGGGGCATGGATGTTTTAATGTCGCACCTGGAACGAATATTTAAGCTGTGCTTCGCACATCTTTACACCAAAGATCTGGAGGGAGGTAAGGGTGGTATTCATTCCAAAAGAGGTAAGCTGGATCATACCTCCCCAAAGGCGTGTCGACCCATCAGTCTGACCTCGTTTCTGTTGAAAACGATGGAAAAGCTGTGTAAGCGATATATAAGGGACAGTGTGCTTATGGATAGACAGCCACACCCTAACTAACATGCATACACTCCAGGGCGATCTACCGATACTGCTCTCCATCAGGTGGTGGGCAGGATCGCGAAATCTTTGGACAACAGAGAGTCCACCCTGGGGGTATTCATAGATATAGGGGGCGTTTGATAAAACGACCTTCCCACAAACCAACTCAGCTCTCATGGAGAGAGGGGTTTCTCGTACTATCTGTAGATGGATATCAAACATGCTCACTAAAAGAGCTATACAAATCAATATGAGGATGCCTGCGCTAGAGGAATTGTTACAAGGGGCTGTCCGCAGGGAGGTGTTTTGTCACCACTGCTGTGGAACCTAGTTCTAGACAGTCTTCTATGCCACCTCAACTCGGAAATCGGCATCTATACCATCGCCTATGCAGATGAGCTCACTATGCTGATTAGTGGAAAAAAGGGATTCTTTGCCAAAGAATGCAAACAGCCCTAATAACTATTGAAAAGTGGTGTGAGGACCATGCTGTCAGTGAACCCCAGGAAGACGGAAATGGTTCTCTTCACGAGGAAGAGAAAACTGGGGCCAATAAAGGCACCAACTCTCCTAAACACTACGCTAAGCTTTGCATCTGACGTGAAATACCTAGGGGTTACACTCGATGCAAAACTGACATGGAATCTTCACCTTGAAAAAAGATTAAAGAAGGCGAACATATCCTATGAGCAGTGTTGCAGAACCATTGTCAAAATCTGGGGCATGAAACCAAAAGTGGTTATGTATATCCACTGCCATAGCAATGGAGGTAATGCTGTGTCTGCCACCTCTGGATATTTATCTAAGACAACTATTCTTCGCCTCAAGAACGTTGGTTTAAAACCGGATGTAGGATGTGGAGAAGTTAGAAGTTGCCTATAGAATGGGTCGTCAGGAAGACGCCCCTTTTGCAGGCAGACTCTGACAGTATTTCTCCCCGGTTTGCATTTGACAAACCCTACACCGTACTCACAAAGAGACAGGAGGAGAACGCATGCGGAGATGTAATTAACATCTTCACAAACGGATCAAAAAGGAAGGAGGGTGCAGGATGTGGAATATACTCTAGATTCTTGCACATCCGATATCAGTGGGCAATGGATAAGCATGCTACCGTTGTACAAACAGTGTTAACGGGCATAACCATAGCCGCTAAAGAAATTGCCCGCAGGCACACTACGGGCAAAACCATCAGAATCTACACAGATAGTAGACAAGTACTACTGACCTTGCGTAACCACAAGATAATAGGGCAGTATGGGAATGCCATCAAGCACTGGTCGTGGCCTCGGCCTCCAACAGCATATCTGTATGCTGGGTAAAGGGACACGAGCCGTGCTATGGTAATAAAGAGGCTGACAAGCTAGCCAGAATCTTTCAAAGAAACATTTCGTATTATTGTTCTAAAGTCACCAATGACTAAAAAATAGCTACAGTAGAAAAATTTGACTACTACTAGCCTCCTTATGAATGGAATTAATAAATATTAATACATATATATATAGCAGGAAGGGTAGTCTTGACTGACTAGTTAAGAAAAAAACTAGTGATGTATTTGGGATTGCAGTCAATAGTGCTAAGGGCTAATGTAATAAGAACACTCTGTGTTGTTGTCAAGCTTTCGGAAATGTTTATTTCCTTTCTCAAGACATAAACGTGAGATTATAATATAAAAACCATCAAAAACGAAGTATACAAGAAGAGAACAGAAATGTGAACTATTTTTTAGAAAAAATAGTTCACATTTCAAAGGCATGGCTCCTTTTTACTGTAGTAGTTGTTTAAATTTTTAAAAATTGACTTAAAAATTGTTTTTTATAAAAGGAATGTTTGACTATAGTTACAATTATTTTTAATTAAAATTTTAACAATGTTCTTGTATACTTCGTTTTTGATGGTTTTTATAGGATAATCTCACGTTTATGTCTTGAGAAAGGAAATAAACATTTCCGAAAGCTTGACAACAACACAGAGTGTTCTTATTACATTAGCCCTTAGCACTATTGACTGCAATCCCAAATACATCACTGGTTTTTTT
>NW_019416795.1:214650-254094 GCF_000390285.2 Anoplophora glabripennis
CGTGAAATTAACAATACCCCGAGCATCTTAGAAAATGTCTTTAATTCTTTGAGGAACAGGTGTGAAAAGTGCTTGGAACAAGGAGGGGGACACTTTCAGCAGCTGCTTTAATTTATTGTTATAACAAGGAGGGGGACACTTTCCGCAGCTCCTTTAATTGTTTGTTATTGTTATCACGATTATTCTTTAAAATAAAGTTATATAGTCATTAACGTTATTGAAACTGACAGCTGCTATACAACTCGTTGAGAAATGAGGTTAAGTTGGTCGCTATAAGCTACTCCCTACGTCCAATGTGTCAGAGCCAACTTCGACCACGTTTTTATTTAATCGCTCGTTATTAAAATATCGTCATTGTAATGTATTACAAAGTCTTCGTACTTGTTTAATATTTGGTGTAAAGCTCTTACTAATGCCGAACAAGCACTCTGCAAACCAAAAGGCACCACATTAAAATGGAAAACTTCTCCATCTATCATAAAACCGGTGTACTTTCTGCAATTTATATCCAGAGGAATTAACCAGAAACTATGCTTCAAATCAATTTTTGTAAAATATTCTGCTTTTGTTATTCTACCTAATATTGCATCTATTGCCAATGGAAATTCATATTGCGAAATCGTATATTTATTTATTGTACGGGCATCTAAACATAATCGAATTTCTCCATTCTTTTTCTACACAACTACTAACGGATTAACATATGGAGTTCGACTTCTTCATATAATTTTTTCTTTCAACAACTTCTGTACTTTTACTTCATCTTTATATTTATATGGTATTGGATATGTTTTTATTCTAAAGTTTTCTATATTTTTGACTTCAATTTTATGAACATTATTAACAGCAACTCTCATTTCTTTCTTAATCAACCTATCATACTTTCCTAATAAACTTTTAATTCTCTCTTCATACATACTTTCACAGTTTATTTTCATATCATTTATATTTATTTCATTTTCCCTATTATCCCAATAATAATCATTATTACTATTAATTATACATTTATTTCCATTATTCCCCCTACTTTCTTCATAATTATTTAATTCTATATCATCCATACTCCTAACTTTGCTGTTAACAATTCATTGCTTCCATCCATTTTATTTTCAAATTTTATCTCAATATCATACAAATTTATTACTTTGGTTTCATAGTCTATTATTACTTTGTTTTTATCAAGTTCATCGTTTCCCATAACAATGTCACACTCCAAAGTAGGCACTATTAGTAGCTGTAAATTAAAATTTAGATTGCTATTTATTTCGATTTTTAGATGAACCATTTTATTTACTTCGTACAATTTCTTACTATTTGCACCGATTAAATTTAATTAATTAACTAAAAGAGTTAGTAGTACAGTATAAATTAGTTTCAAATAGGATATGCCTTTTAAGGCTTAGAGGAAAGCATCAAAAAAATAACTTTTTTGAACATACATGCACCACACGAAGAAGCGGATCTAGGGAGCAAGGAAGAATTCTATAACGAATTAGATAGATTATACGAAGAGATTCCAAAGTATGATATGAAAATTTTGTTGGGGGATGCAAATGCAAAAATAGGTAGGGAGGAAATGTATAAACCCACAATAGGAGATCATAGCAAACACGAAGTAACCAATGGAAATGGAAAATTCTTAATTGATTTTGCAAAGGAAAAGAACCTGATTATAAAAAGTACATACTTCCAAAGGAAAGAAATATACAAAGGAACATGGAGATCACCAGATGGGAAAACAATAAATCAGATAGACCACATTGCAATAGAAAAGCCGGAGGTAAAATGAATTAAAAATATAAGGACTTATAGGGGTTTAGACGGAGATACGGATCACTTCATGGTAGGAGCAAAACTAGATCAACAGATACCAGAAACTAGAAACCAGAGGAGGGAAAAAATAAGAAATAGAGTAGTTGCTAGGCCAGGAACCAGAGAGGAAAAAATAGAATATGAAAGCAATCTAAGTAGAGAATTAAGTAGCAGTAATAATACTAATGAAACGACAACTATAGAAGAAATGTGGGCAGGAATAAAAACAAAAATAGTAAGAACAAGTGGAAAATACAGGAAAAAAGTGAGAAAACAGGAAAAATAATGGTTTGATAATGAGTGTAAGGAGGAGCTAGNCACAAAGATTAAGATGGATGGGACAAATTGAAAGAATGCCAGGGACAAGGATACCAAAAATGGTAATGGAACGAACAATTGGCGGTAAGAAGAGGAGAGGAAGACCGAAAACAAGATGGAAAACTGAGGTGGAGAGAGACAACAACTGGGAATTGTCAGATGGAAAGAAAAGGCAAAGGATAGAAACAAGTGGAGAAAGATAGTCAACCAAGCCATGGACCTACTAGGTCCACAGAGCTAGATTATATATATATATAAATTTAATTTAGGAATTTTAATAATTTCTGTTTTTAAATTTGGAATTCTTTCTAATAAATTTTCTTTTATCAATGAAGCTTCTGATCCACTATCAATAAGAATGTTTACTGTTTCATTTGCAATTTTGGCCTTTAAATATATTAATTTAATATGCTCAATTTGTTTCAGGTCATTTTCCAAGGATATAAATTCGCGTGGATGTTCATAATTACATCCATATGAGCTCACTTCTGGTTTGCACTCTACTGAAAATTTTGGTTATCATCCATGTTAGAAATTGGATGATTCCCATTGCACCTGCTAGGATTTTCTTTGTCAAGTGAACGTGTTCGACATGGCGATTGGTCCTGTTCGTTGTTTCGTTGTGTACGTTCAAGAGAGTCACCTGCTCGTCTGTACCTGCTGAAATGTACTCGTCTGTCTTGTCTTTCGCCATTTCCTTGTGTATTGTAACGTGTATTGTTATTGTAGTTGTTATAATTGTTTCTGTTAGAGTTTTGATTATAATTATTATTAAATCTGTGTGCATTATAGTTTTGGTTATTATTATTAAATCGTTGTGTATTATAATTTGGATCATTGTTCTGATTGTAAGACATATTGTTGTAAAATCGTGTATTGTTAAAGTTTGACCTGTTATTATTATTATCATTTCTGTTCTGGAAATTACTAGAATTTTGTCGATAGTTATAATTTTGTTGATTGTTAAATGAATTGTTACTATTACTTTGTCTCTGATGATTGTTAAAATTTTGATTTCTATTATTGTTTCGGTTTATATACTGTGAATTTTGTGAATTTCTAAGCATATTTCTTTCAATCCGTGTCAGATAACTGTGTAACTGTTCCATTGTTTTAATATTATTAATAATTATAGTTTCAGATATTTCCGGTTTGAAATGCCTCGAAATATACAAAATTATTTCTGACTCTTGCATTTTTGGTGTTAAATATTGAGCAGTTGTATATAACTTTAATGCATACAAAGATAAATTGTTTGACAAATTTGGATTAAATTTACCAAAGTATAGCCTTTCTCTTACAATAGATTGAGCATTATCTCCCCAAAAATATTGCAAATATTTAATTTCAAATTGTTCAAAATCCATTAACTGGTCTTCTGTTCCATTGAACCATACTAATGCTTCTAATTCTAGATTTTCTCTAATCATTTCTTTGTATTTTTCAAAATCAAGTGTTCCTCCTTCTACTCTTCTTGTTTCCAAATCGTTGATTCTTTTCTTTAATGATTTTAAGAAAACAATTGGGTGTAAATTATTGATATTTCCCCCAAATTTATGCAATTTATTTTCTCCCTGACATATTATTCTTGTAATTGTTTCTGATTCTTTGCCTTTCTGTTCTTCTATCTTCTTTACTTCTTTCCTCAAATTTTCTATCAAACATTCAGTTCTTGTTCTCTCTGATTCCCATTCATCTTTTGTACTGTTCATTCCAATTTGTACTTCTTGTCTAACTTGATCTATTTCTCTATTATTATTCGAGACTTTATTATTTATTGTTCTTATATTTTGTTCTTGCAGTTTTACTGTTTCTTCAATTTCCATTGTTTTCTGTATCACCTGTGCTACCTCTTTGTTTGTTTTTTCTACATCTTTTTTTAATTCCTCTCTCCATGTATGAGTTTCTTTCCTAATTTCTTCTTTTATATTTTGTACTAAATTTTGAATAGTTTTCATATCTTCTTTCCTTCCTGCTTCAAATCTTTGTAAATCGTCCTTTCTTCCCTCTTCCAGTTTTTTAAAATCTTCTTTTCTTCCTTCCTTTATGATTTCTTCTAGCCTTTTTCTGTCTTCTTCTTGCCTCTTTCTATCTTCTTCTTGCCTTTTTCTGTCTTCCTGTATTGTTCTCATCATTTCCTCTAACATGCTTTGCCATGCTGGTATCTGTCTGCTTCCTTCAGATCCTGTCCTGTCTTCTTCTTCTTCATAGCGAAGTTCTTCATCTTCCCTTCTTGTGCTCGTTCCACTTCTCAAATCCATTTTCTGTAGATTTTCCTTTTAAAGTTTCCAATAATTTTTTTTTTTTTAAATCTCAAACGCTTCTTCTAAATTCGAAGAGCCCCACGTTGGGCGCCATTTTGTAATAATTGCAAACTGTTTAATTTATTTTTAATATTAATTTAATAATTTTTTTTTATATAAGTATATATAATATTATCGAAATTAAATTAAATTACTTATTTGAAGTAATTTATGTTATTATTATTAAATTGAAATTATTATAAGATAACTATACTTTGATATATTTTTTTTATTCACAAACACTCATCTCAGGGGTCAGTTCTAGCAACAATATAGCACAATTATAGAAACAACAAAATTAAAACTCAAATCACAAAGTATGTCTGTATTATAAATTATAAACTCAAAGATGGTTTAACAAATTCAATATATCTTGTATTCCTACAAGCAATTGTAAACAATAATTCAGTTTTAACATTATTAAATTGAAATACAATACTACAGGGTGATTCAGTCATAATGTCATTAATTTTAAGGGCAGATATAGAAAAATGAGTATAATACGATGGCGTGATTAAAAAAAATTAAATGGATATTTAAGCAGAAAAAAATATTTTCAAATTATTATTTAACCCCCTTTTCAGGTTGTTACTGACCGGCTGACATCAGTCGCTTGTTCAGAATTTGCGCACGGCTACGATATGAACAACGCGCCCTAGATGCAACGTTGCCATATTTATATATTTTCGCACATAAATATAAAGACAATAAATAAACGGTTTGCTCACGTCAGCCAATAATAATTTAAAATGCTATAAATTATTTTTTATAATTATGCAATCAACACATTAAATTGTTATTGTTGCCCAGCAAGAAGCTCGAGGAGGTCTGAGCATGCCTTGCCAAAAATCAGTTTTTTTAACATATTGTTAATTTTTTAACTTGCTGTAAGCCTTCAGGCAAATGTTCGAATAAATTACCCTTACCGTTACCGTCTATGCAGAAGTGTACATGTTGGATAGATGTGCGGCGGATACGATGGAATAAATCAGGTTTGTTACGTATTTCTTCAGCGGCATCTTCGATACGATTCCGCAACTGCTCTACCTCGGTGTGATACACGACAGATTTCATATAACCCCATATACAAAAGTCCATAGGATTATGGGCCCTCATTTCCCTATCCACCGATTGGGACATTGATCGTCTAAAAATCCACGGACATCGCGAGCAAAATGGGCCGGATCTCCGTCGTGCATATACCACATATCCACTAACATCTGATGGGGAAGGTTTTCAAACAATTCTACTAAAATTGAAAGTAATGCGGCCCATTCAGATGTTCAGGTAGAAAATGCGGCCCTATTAAACGATCGCCATATAATAATTTCAATTTCATTACAGAAATAATGACATAAAAAACCAACACTCATTAGATAAATTGTAAAGAGAGGGAGAAATGTATGTAGTATGTAAATATTGACTGTAAGTAATAGAAAATAAAAAACAATCGGACGGAGACAAATAAACCACTCGGTACGTGTTTCCGACCTAGGGTAACCTGTATCTAGGGTCAATAACCTTTTTATTTGGCCCACTTTTAATTTGCACGTGTACGTGTGCATAGGCTAGCAGCCAGATAGGTGCTGTGGCCAACAGAGTGCCACGGCTGCAAACAACTTATTCGCAGTATTTTGAACTCCTGAATCTAAAAAACTTAGTCGCAAAGCCTGAAAGTGGTGAGTTTAATTGTTATCAACAAATTAAATGTTTAAATGGCTGTAAAAAGTTTTTATTTTTATAGCTAGTAAACGGAACCCTATCTGGCTGCTAGACTAATATGAACTGTAGTAGGATTTTATCAAAGGAAAATGTAATGAATCGGGATGATTGTTTTCCAATGTACGGTTATTACAATTTATCATTTTTAATATTATTAACGTTTTAACGTTTTATAATTTATTATGTTAAATAATACACAGGTTTAGTATTTCAATTTATTATTCAAGATGCAGTTGCGTATAACCAAAGTTTACATAATAAATGTAAACTTTAATGTAAATATAAACTATGGTGTAACCTAGGTGGTAGGTACTTATTGTTTTTGAGAAAGTAATATGTTTTTTACCTGTTTAAAATGTTAGCACGAGTAAAACAGCGTTCATCCGTCCAGCGCACTTTGTTTTAAAAATAAAAATAAAGTTAGCGTCTGATGCACTTCGATTTAGCTGCAACTGCAATATTCAAGACGATTGGGGAAATCAACTGGTTCTAAAGCTTGAACTTTTTGAAAATGGTACGGGTTGAGTGAATTCTTGCGCATTATCCGCAAACTTTGGTTTGCGGATATTGCGCGGATCTCCAGTCGCCTTGAAATTGTTCTTCTAGAAATATTAGGCTGTTCCTCGACTAAATTTAAAACAGCCTCTATCACATTTAAGTCATTTTGTCGATGACCTGCGCGTTCGCTGCGCCGTATGGTTGGTCTATGGGTATGATAGATGAAGTTGGAAAAATGCTGGAGATATGGACAGTGGTAGATTTGAATACACGCTTTAAATGTTTTTGTAACCGTGTGTAGTGCATTTTGTATATTTGGGTACCTATTTAGTAGTGTGCCGACTTTTTTTATTTGATAAAATACGGTGTGCCTACAAACAGGTAACTACCTCTACTTTATTTATTTTGTTTTAACGAAAGTTGACTTCGAGAAGTCAGGCTTGTTAGAACATTCTGCACTAAGTTAATACAATTGTTAAAATTATTTATAATAAAATGCAGCATGCTCCTTTATTTACTTACATACGTTTAACAGTAAATGTGAACCACACATTATGATATGAACTTGGCAACGCTGTTCGCTTTAGCCGACAACTGTTCGTGCGTTACTAAATTTTCCGAGCATCTGGGCATCTGCCAGGGCCGCCCTCGTAGCGGGAGTTATGGGTTGACTTCCTTCATATTTAAAAGTCGAGTAAAAATTTTTTTTCCGATTTTCTGTCTTTATTGAGCCTTCCGAATATGTGGTTAAAAGTAATGACATTATGACTGAATCGCCCTGTATATTCTAAATTGTTTTAATTCTATATATATATAACCAACCTTATATAAATGATTATTATTTATTTATATTACCAAAATTATACACAGGGTGATTCAGTCATAATGTCATTAATTTTAACCACGTATTCGGAAGGCTTAAAGAGAGAAAACCGGAAAAAAAATTTTTACTCGACTTTTAAAAATGAAGGAAATCGACCCATAACTCCCGCTAAGAGGGCGGCTCCGCCAGATGCCCGGATGCTCGGAAAATTTTGTAACGTAATGTCACGAACAAATCGTCAGCTGAGGCGAACAGCGTTGCCAAGTTCACATCATAATCTGCAGTTCACATTTAATTTTGCCGCTTTAGTATACGGATACATATGTACGAAACCAATAAAATGCAAGTAAATAAAGAATCATGCTGCACTTTATTATAGGTAATTAATTTTAATAATTGTATTAACTTAGTGCAAAATGTTTTAACAAGCCTTACTTCTCGAAGTCAACTTTCGTTAAAACAAAATAAATTAAGCAGAGGTTTGTAGGTACACTGAATTTTATCAAATAAAAAAAATCGGCACACTAAATACCCGAATATACAAAATACACTACACACGGTTACAAAACCATTACCTAACAATTTAAAGCGTTTATTCAAATCTACCACCCTCCATATCTCCCGCATTTTTCTCGCAAAGGAGTTAACATAACACATTTTCAAAAAGTTCAAGCTTTAGAAGCAGCTGATTTCCCAAATCGTCTTGAATTTTGCAATTGGTTCCTAAATCGAAGTGCAGCATAACTTTATTAACAAAGTGCTCTGGACGGATGAATGCTATTTTACTCGTGCTGGCATTTTAAACAGGTAAAAAATATAAGTATTGCTTTCTTGAAAACAATAAGTGCCTACCTAGGTTACACCAAAATTTAGATTTACACTAAAGTTTACATTTATTATGTAAACTTTGGTTATACGCAACTGCATATTGAATAATAAATTGAAATACTAAAACTGTGTATTATTTAATATAATAAATTATAAAACGTGAAAACGTTAATGTTATTAATATTAAAAATGATAAATTGTAATAACCGTACATTCGAAACAATCATCCCTATCCATTTGTTGTTTTAGCATAAATAAATAACAACTGATATCACAATATTTAAGGTAAAATATCTATTTATCATGTGTCCTGACAAAGATGTTTATTTACGTCTTGTCCGAGTTCTAAGTAGGATCATATTCTATACAAAGTAGTAAATCATTGCCTGTCAAGGGATTCAGTGCAATTCGCTTTTTACGTTTACGTTTTTACGGGTTTTAGAAATTGAATAATTTCTTTATACATTATGAAGGGACAAATGGATCAGTTCACGTCTGGCACCCTTGTTCCTACAAAAATTCCTTTATTCTCATAAACTATTTATTTTAAATGTAATTTATTATAAATCCAATTTGTTTTTTAATTTCCACATATGTACTACATTTTACCTCTGTTGCGCCACTGTTGTTTACTTGTTTTTTGGGGGCGCTCTCTGTTTTACGTCCAAGCTCGCCAGGTTAGTATTTGACGTATAAGCGACCACTTCGTACACTCGATGCACCTGGGCGACTACAGCTACTACGAGAACACAGCCGGTATTTTAGATTTTAAATTCAATTTGTTGACACGATTTTCCTTTGATAAAAGACCGACAACTTTTTGCTACTACACTCGTATTAGTCTAGGGGCCAGATAGGGTTCCGTAGCCAAACAGAATGCCACGGCTGCAAACAACTTATTCCTAAGTATTTTGACTTCTTGAAACCAAAAAACTTGGTGGCAAAGCCTGAAAGTGGTCAGTTTAATTGTTATTAACAAATTGAATGTTTAAATGGCTGTAAAAAGTTTATTTTTATAGCTAGTACAATTTTTTATCTGTTAATTATTACGTTTTCTCACAACAAACATATATTTTTTTGAAAATTAAAAAAAGATTAACTTTAACCAAAGTTATTGCAAATTTAGTGCAAATATATTACATTTTCCGTCTCTGCGCGCACCAATTTTACCATATCTCTGGTTCAATTGGACGGATTGAGACGCACATCTCATTTTAAAACTTAAACTTTATTTTACAAGATAGGTAAGTTCCATTGATTAATTAATTTATTTAAAAATTAATGGCAGCTTAGAAAGTTGTGGAATTTCAACGAAAATGTTGGCTTTATTGGTTTATAAAACTTTTTTTGTTATTCAATTTTTATGAAAAGCCAAAAAAGTTACCGGTTATTGTTCCTCGCATCCTAACAATGATTTCATGCCTTGCTTGATTGTTAGAATGCAAAGAACAATATCCGGTAACTTTTTTGGCTTTTCGTCGAAGTTGAATAATAAAAAAAACCTTATAAACAATTAAAACCGGCATTTTCGTTGAAATTTCACAACTTTCTAAGATGCCATTAATTATTAAATAAATTAATAAATAAATGGAACTTAGAACCAGATATGGTAAAATTAGTGCGCACGGAGACGGAAAATGTAAGAAATTTGCACTAAATTTGCAATAACTTTGGTTAAAGTTAATTTTTTTTAATTTCCAAAAAAATACATATTTGTTATGAGAAAACGTAACTATTAGCGAATAAATTGTACTAGCTATAAAAATAAACTTTTTACAGCCATTTAAACATTTAATTTGTTGATAACAATTAAACTGACCACTTTCAGGCTTTGCGACCAAGTTTCTTTGGATTCAAGAGGTCAAATATTTAAGAATAAGTTGTTTGCACATCGGGCTCCTGGACTATATGGTGCACGTGTGCAAATTAAAACTGGGTTAAAAGGTTACTGAACCACAGGTTACCCTAGGTCGGAAACACGACGTACCGAGTTGTTTATTTGTCTCCGTCCCATTGTTTTTTTATGGAATATACAAGTCTCTCTTCTAATTGCAGTCAATATTTAAATACTGCATACAATTTATCCTCTCTTTATAATTTATCTAGTGAGTGTTGGTTTTTTATGACATTATTTCTGTAACGAAATTGAAATGGTTATGAAATGAAATTTAAATTATTTGAACTTTTGGGGTTTTGTAACTTCAATATTAAATCTTATTTAAAGTGAAACAGCTAATTTCTTTGCAGCCATAATAGTCACATTTGGTCAGATGAAACACACTACTACCCGCACACTACTCGTCGGTGGTATAGCTTTCAGAGGAGATTCGGTGTCAATGTCAATGGCGATCGTTTAATTGGGCCGCATTTTCTACCTGAACATCTGAATGGGCCGCGTTACTAATTTTTAGTAGAATTGTTTGAAAACCTTCCCCTTCGGGCTTACAGCAAATGTTGTTAAAATATTAAAATTATGATGCTAATAAAAACTGATTTTTGGCAAGGCATGCTCAGACCTCCTAGAGGTTCTTGCTGGGCAACAATAACAATTTAATATGTTGATTGCATAAATAAAAAATAATTTATAGCATTTTAAATTATTATTGGCTGACGTGAGCAAAACCGTTTATTTATTGTCTTTATATGAGCGAAAATATATAAATATGGCAACGTTGCATCTAGGGCGCGTTGTTCATATCGTAGCCGTGCATAATATTGTGACGTCAGCCGGTCAGTAACAGCCTGAAAAAGGGGTTAAATAATGATTTGAAAATATTTTTTTCAGCTTAAATATCCATTTAATTTTTCATAAATCTTCATAATTCTAAAACTAATTTCCAACAACCTTATTATTGAAGAAAAACTAATACTTGACAGTTATTTGACTGTTCCTGTCATAAAGTTTTGTTCACAAATATATCTATGAATTGTTTTTACATTCATTATAAATAACTTGTTCTGGTTTAACAAAATATTATTAAAGGTAAGTCTTTACCTTCAATCTTCCTATCTGTAATGTTTCGTCTATCTTAGTTTTAATATTCACAGATACTGTCACTCTTTACTGACAATTACAATTCTCTATTATTGGATTATCACTGCAATAGANTACAAGTATCAAAACTAAAAAAATTGAGTTATATGCAGGAATCAACACTTAATACCAATATCTATTACTCTATAGGTATGTATTAGAAACCAAAAATAATATGTATGAAAATGCGTGTCAGGTTGCAGCACCCAGCGCTCCCCACCCTTCCGAATTTACGAACTCGAACGAAGTTAATTCCCTATGTAGAGTTCCGTTATAAATGCAACTAATAAAAAAGGAGCACCTAGGAACACTTGAAATTGATTTAAAATGTAGAAGCTGGTATTAGACAATGTGTTGGTAGTGGTTTCCACCTGTAGGCAAATGTAGCTAAAATTAGAGGTCCAAGTGTTTGGAGAAATAGGGCTTTTTATTCTATGTTCATAAAAATATTTTTAAACAGAAAATAAAAGTCTCTGCAGTGTTTATTTTTTCAATTTTAGCTTATTGAAATATGCTATTTTAAATAAAAAACAAAAATAAAAATGTCAGCTCAAGCAATAAAATAATATTCGTCTTGAAATTCTTAGGTTAAATTTCAGTCAGTTCAATAAAAGATACAAGTAATGAGTTTGAAACTGTTTAAAAAAAACTAGTAGTCAGATCAAAGTAATTCTTTTTGATTTGATTGTAAGTTATTTCTAAATTTAAAAATACCATTGCATATTGCATTAATAGTAATGTTTATTTACGTCTTGTCCGAGTTCTAAGTAGGAACATACTCTATACAAAGTAGTAAATCATTGCCTGTCAAGGGATTCAGTGCAATTCGGTTTTTACGTTTACGCTTTTACGCTTTTACGGGTTTTAGAAATTGAATAATTTCTTTATACATTATGAAGGGACGAGGGGATCAGTTCACGTCTGGCACCCTTGTTCCTACAAAAATTCCTTTACTCTCATAAACTATTTATTTTAAATGTAATTTATTATAAATCTAATTTGTTTTTTAATTTCCATATATGTACTACATTTTACCTCTGTTGCGCCACTGTTGTTTACTTGTTTTCTGCTACTCTCTGTTTTACGTCCAAGCTCGCCAGGTTAGTATTTGACGTATAACCGACCACTTCGTACACTCGATGCACCTGGGCGACTACAGCTACTACCAGAACACAGCCGGTATTTTAGATATTAAATTCAATTTGTAGATACGATTTTCCTTTGATAGACCGACAACTTTTTGTTACTACACACGTATTAGTCTAGGGGCCAGATAGGTTTCCGTAGCCAAACAGAATGCCACGGCTGCAAACAACTTATTCCTAATAGTAGGGGAGCCCACGATGCTAAACAGGGATGTACTCGAGCGTCTTGGGGACCTATTGGATTTTGAAGATTAGATGGTAGAAAGAAAAAAAGGTTATATGATGTATACCCTGTCACAGGTGGGGGAAGCGTCTACAGGCTTTCAAAAATGTAAAAAAACATTCACAGTCACATAGAAGTACTCGGGCACGTCAGATATTGATAGTGTATATGCTCTAAGTACGTGTCTCCGATAATGGAGATACATATGTTAATCTGCCAATTTGGATGGTGGGGGCGGCCGTACGGAAAGGTTAAAAATGGGGGAAAAAAAAATTTACTCTAGCGCTTCAGATATTCAGAGGGGATGTTAAGTGAACCCGAACGAAGCTCCCATTCAAAAAACTGACGATTCGGATGTGACGCAAACTCGTGGCAGCTTTTTGAAATTCCAAAAAAAAATTTTGAAATACTCGAGCGCGTCAGATTTTCATATAGATGGTTCAGCTTGATGCCCTGGTCGTGCTGATCCATAATCTGACGATTATTTGGAGGGGTTTTCTTAAAAAGCACGGAAAATAACATGCAAATAAAAACAAATAACAAATTTTGTTGAAATTTGTAAAAAAAAGTTTATTTTATTTTCTGCACACGTAAATCTATTTCTTTTAATTATAATACATATAAACACATATAATATATACTTTCGGTAATCTCTTTCTCTGATAAAATTACAAATGATAAAGAAATAAGAGATAAAAATAATATGGCCGAGGTTAATAGATAGATAGATAGATAGATAGATAGATAGATAGATAGATAGATAGATAGATAGATAGATAGATAGATAGATAGATAGATAGATAGATAGATAGATAGATAGATAGATAGATAGATAGATANGCAATCCAGATTTTGAAAAAAAAATTGTGAATTTTCAAAATTTTGCACAGCAAAAACCAAGGCCCTTGGATACTTGAAAATTTAATCACATATAGAAGGGCTCTCAAGCTTTCAAACTTTTTTTGAAAAATCCGAATCCGTCAATTAGGGGAGCTCTGGCGCTTGTTTAAACATTGGTCGAATTTTTGTATTTATAAACAATTAGAATAACTTTGTGAATGTTCAATCAAATTAAATTTTTTAAAGCAAGTTTTAAAAATTCTTGGAAAGACGCTTCTTTAAAAAAAATCAGAACGATTGATCAATTAGTTACGTAGTTATAGCCGTCATTTACACTAAATGTACTGGGGCATCCGGGCTAATTTTTCGAAAAATACCTTTGGTATTCCGTGTACTTACCAGGTCTAAATTTGCAATACTTTTCTTCATTGGCAACCTACTTTAAATCGTGTTTAAAGTTATTTAGGCAAGCGGGAAATTCAAGAAAATCGTACGGGTGGTTGTGGTGGGGGAAGCAGAGAGCGCGGCCGCTTCGGCCTGCTCGAAATTGAATCGGCGAGTTCAAAACGGCGATGCGCTTAAAAATGTTTAATATCTCACCTTCTAGAGGTCCGATTTTGATGATTTTTTTTTTAATTTTAGCGTATTTTCAAATGCCTATGGTTAATAATAATTATTGGTCTTTCAACAGTCCGATGATTATTTGTCATTAAACTTCCTTTACCTATCAAAATTTATTTTTCTATTGTATCAAAGGTAAGTGCATAAACTTATATACTGTTTATCAAAGATCAAAAACAAATTTATTTAAATATTCTGAAATTGTTTAAACAACAATTATTTTCAAAATATGACGAAAATTAGTAATATAATGAGTTAATTTCTCATTTGCTTATACAGGGTGATTCAGTCATAATGTCATTAATTTTAACCACGTATTCGGAAAGCTTAATAAAGACAGAAAATCGGAAAAAAAAATTTTTTACTCGACTTTTAAAAATGAAGGAAATCAACCCATAACTCCCGCTACGAGGGCTGGCCCTGCCGATGCCCGGATGCCCGGAAAATTTTGTAACGTAATGTCACGAACAGTTGTCGGCTAAAGGAACAGCGTTGCCAAGTTCAGGTTCAAGCTCGCCAGGTTAGTATTTGACATATAACCGACCACTTCGTACACTCGATGCACCTGGGCGACTACAGCTACTACGAAAACATAGCCCGTATTTTAGATTTTAAATTAAATTTGTTGATACGATTTTCCTTTGATAAAAGACCGACAACTTTTTGCTACTACACTCGTATTAGTCTAGGGGCTAGGGGCCAGATAGGTTTCCGTAGCCAAACAGAATTCCACGGCTGCAAATAACTTATTTTTAAGTATTTTGACTTCTCGAAACCAAAAAACTTGGTGGGAAAGCCTGAAAGTGGTCAGTTTAATTGTTGTTAACAAATTGAATGTTTAAATGGCTGTAAAAAGTTTATTTTTATAGCTAGTACAATTTTTTATCTGTTAATTATTACGTTTTCTCATAACAAACATATATTTTTTTGAAAATTAAAAAAAGATTAACTTTAACCAAAGTTATTGCAAATTTAGTGCAAATATATTACATTTTCCGTCTCTGCGCGCACCAATTTTACCATATCTCTGGTTCAATTGGACGGATTGAGACGCACATCTCATTTTAAAACTTAAACTTTATTTTACAAGATAGGTAAGTTCCATTGATTAATTAATTTATTTAAAAATTAATGGCAGCTTAGAAAGTTGTGGAATTTCAACGAAAATGTTGGCTTTATTGGTTTATAAAACTTTTTTTGTTATTCAATTTTTATGAAAAGCCAAAAAAGTTACCGGTTATTGTTCCTCGCATCCTAACAATGATTTCATGCCTTGCTTGATTGTTAGAATGCAAAGAACAATATCCGGTAACTTTTTTGGCTTTTCGTCGAAGTTGAATAATAAAAAAAACCTTATAAACAATTAAAACCGGCATTTTCGTTGAAATTTCACAACTTTCTAAGATGCCATTAATTATTAAATAAATTAATAAATAAATGGAACTTAGAACCAGATATGGTAAAATTAGTGCGCACGGAGACGGAAAATGTAAGAAATTTGCACTAAATTTGCAATAACTTTGGTTAAAGTTAATTTTTTTTAATTTCCAAAAAAATACATATTTGTTATGAGAAAACGTAACTATTAGCGAATAAATTGTACTAGCTATAAAAATAAACTTTTTACAGCCATTTAAACATTTAATTTGTTGATAACAATTAAACTGACCACTTTCAGGCTTTGCGACCAAGTTTCTTTGGATTCAAGAGGTCAAATATTTAAGAATAAGTTGTTTGCACATCGGGCTCCTGGACTATATGGTGCACGTGTGCAAATTAAAACTGGGTTAAAAGGTTACTGAACCACAGGTTACCCTAGGTCGGAAACACGACGTACCGAGTTGTTTATTTGTCTCCGTCCCATTGTTTTTTTATGGAATATACAAGTCTCTCTTCTAATTGCAGTCAATATTTAAATACTGCATACAATTTATCCTCTCTTTATAATTTATCTAGTGAGTGTTGGTTTTTTATGACATTATTTCTGTAACGAAATTGAAATGGTTATGAAATGAAATTTAAATTATTTGAACTTTTGGGGTTTTGTAACTTCAATATTAAATCTTATTTAAAGTGAAACAGCTAATTTCTTTGCAGCCATAATAGTCACATTTGGTCAGATGAAACACACTACTACCCGCACACTACTCGTCGGTGGTATAGCTTTCAGAGGAGATTCGGTGTCAATGTCAATGGCGATCGTTTAATTGGGCCGCATTTTCTACCTGAACATCTGAATGGGCCGCGTTACTAATTTTTAGTAGAATTGTTTGAAAACCTTCCCCTTCGGGCTTACAGCAAATGTTGTTAAAATATTAAAATTATGATGCTAATAAAAACTGATTTTTGGCAAGGCATGCTCAGACCTCGAGGTTCTTGCTGGGCAACAATAACAATTTAATATGTTGATTGCATAAATAAAAAATAATTTATAGCATTTTAAATTATTATTGGCTGACGTGAGCAAAACCGTTTATTTATTGTCTTTATATGAGCGAAAATATATAAATATGGCAACGTTGCATCTAGGGCGCGTTGTTCATAGGTTCATATCGTAGCCGTGCATAATATTGTGACGTCAGCCGGTCAGTAACAGCCTGAAAAGGGGGTTAAATAATGATTTGAAAATATTTTTTTTCAGCTTAAATATGCATTTAAATTTTTTATTAATCACGCCATCGTATTATACTCATTTTTCTCTATCTGCTCTTAAAATTAATGACATTATGACTGAATCGCCCTGTATTTTAAACAATAAGTAGTAATATTTGAATTATACTTTAATCACAAAAAAAATAATATTAAAAAAAGAATATTTCTTTCATTTCAATATATTATATTGTATTCGAAAAATACGACCTTGAAAAAAATAGATACACGTATATACCGTTATGAAAAGAATCTCTAAACCTGCATATACAGTGTTATTTTTTTAAAACCTGACATAGGCCAACTTTTTTATTTGAAGTACATAATAGACTAGTACTTCCAAATGCAAAATTGTAGAAAATAACTTGATTAAGAAAAATTTACAAATCATTTTTTCCGGTGTTGCCATTTAAAAAAATATCGTTTTAGTAGCTACTGCAGAAAACTGGTAACACCGGAAATAACCATTTGTAAATTTTTCTTATTTTTCTTAAAGAAGCGTCTTTCCAAGAACTTTTCAAGCCTGCTTTAAAAAATTTGATTTGATTGAATATTCACAAAGTTATTCTAATTGTTTATAAGTACAAAAATTCGACCAATGTATAAACAAGCGAATTTTGCAGAAAAAGTTTGAAAGCTTGAGAGCCCTTCTATATGTGATTAAATTTTCAAGTATCTAAGGGCTTTGGTTTTTGCTATGCAAAATTTTGAACATTTACAATTTCTTTTTCAAAGTCTGGATTGCAAAATTATTATGCAAAATCTATAGAACCGATTTTGATGAAATTTGGTGTGAACATTCTACATAACATGAAGTTTTCTTGAGCCAAGTATAAAGGTCCTATACCCAAATTAAAGACCCCAAAAATATTCCCTAAAATGTAATGTTTTTAACCCCATTTTTGGCGATTTTTTCGATTTTTACCATAATAATCATGATTCATTCGATTTGTAACTAGTCATGTTTTGTAAACGATTTAATTACAAACATTTTTTCCTCTTCCATTTTCGCCTAAAATCAACTCTTGAAAAGATACATAATTAAATAGGAAGAAAAATATGACATTTTTCGATTTTTTTAACGTATTGTGCCGCCAAAAGTTAAGCCCGCGTTTCTTTTATGCGCATAGAAAAAAGCCAAAAAGCCAAAAATCTCCGTGGATATACGATTCACCCAAATATGGCTTTTTGAAACAGATACCGTCTGGACTAATTAGGTTCATAAATCGACGCGTTCGTTCGACTACGAAAACATGCTATCTCAAATTTATCTTGGAAAACATGATAGCTCAGATCTTTTTAAGGAAAAACATGCTATCTCACACAAAATTAAATTCGACCAGAAATTTAAGTTGGCTGCATTGGTGTTGAAATGCACATTGAATGATTGAAACTTAAAATATAATATATTATAATAAAAAAGAAAGCAATATGGCGAACAGTGAACGACCTCCTGAAAGTGCGCAGGAAAATAAGTGCTGTAAAAGGTGTAAAAAGAATGTTGTAAATGGTATAAAGTGTGCCAATTGTGACAGTATCTTTCATTCTAGCTGTGCAAGAAATGCTAACTTTGTGAAATTCACCAGTGATGACATAATTATGTGTTGTGATCCTCCTGAATTAGCATTAAATCAACAGTTTTTTAATGCTATTGAGAACCTATCTCCTGATAAAAAAGTAATAGACCTAAATATATTTAAATATATTGTGAAACAAAAGGACATAATAATTGATGAATTGCATGGAAAAATTAATTTACTGAATCAACAAATTACTCTGTTAAATGAAAGATATTTGCGCTATACGGAAAAAGTGCCTAAAAAAGAAACGGCAAAAACTGAGCAACCTGCCGCAAGAACTAAACCCACTGGCAAGAGCGCAAAGACGACTGAAATTAACGCGGTTGCCACTTCTTCCAAAAAGTCTGTGATTACAAAAAATGACGTTTCAGCTGCTCTAATGGAAATACATACTCAGCAAAAATGCGACGAATTATTAAACCTTGGAAAAGCTGTTCCACAAACTAACGAATCTGAATGGAAAGAAATTAGGACACGAAAAAAGAAAAGACACTTAGTAATAGGAAATAATATCGAACTTACCGTAAATGGTAGGGAAGTTAAAGGAGTGCCTAAGTTCGATGAACTTCATATCTACAGAGCAGACCCCAAGATGAGTGTAGAAGATTTAAATAAAATTGTAAAACCCCATTTTCCAGAAGCCGTCGTTATAGCGTTAGATTCAAAACATCCAGAAGTGTACAGTTCCTTCAGAGTGAGTGTCTATACATCTATAATTTCAAGAATGCCATGAATCCAGAAATATGGCCACATGGTGTCCATATACAACGTTTTTTCCGGGTTCGTTCCTTGATACAACACCAGTCGTAGATAATAATCGACAGGTAGGAAATATATTAAGTGAAAATTTTTGTAAATGTAAAACTATTCACCAGTTTGTTAAACAGTTTCATATTATGAATGTCAATTGTCAATCCTTATGCAGTTAATTGATCTAATAGAAAGTTTTAATTTAAAACTGCAAAATTGTGAACCAACTCGTATTTTTACGAACAAAAATATGAAAACAACAAAAACTAAACTTGATTATTTCTTAACAACTATACCCTATGTATATCAAGAACATGTTACTGATTTGCAATTAGGTGATTACTTATGTTTAGATATTAAAGTAAACGTTCAACTTAATATGACATATGACAATGTTATTAAACATAGAAACCTGTCTCAAGCCAATCTGCTTAATTTGAATATTTTTTTAAGTAATGAAAATTTTATGTCTGTGTGTTTTACTCATAATAATGTTGATTCTGTTTTTAAAAGAGTTTTTTAATATTTTATTTTATTATATTGAAGGAACATGTCCACTTGTTACAAAAAAAAGTGTCAAAACGACTAATACAAAATGGATAAATTGTGAACTTAGGCAGATGGGTACTGATCTTAGGAATATGTTTTGGTTGATAAAATAATCCTCAAACCCGCAAGATCATATGAACTATAAAGTTTTTAAAAAGAATTACATTGCTAAAATAAATGAGGTAAAGAAACTTTTCTATCAAAAAAGTTTAGATAATAAAAATGTCGTAGAGAAACAAAAATTTATATGGCGTACTGTCCAAGAGAGAGTAGGGAAAAGGAAACAACATACTATTGATGCTATTGAATTAAATGGAGCAATAGTGAATAATAAATATGAAATTGCAAACCTGTTTGCAGAATTCTTTGCAAAAGATGCAAAAAATGAACTAGATAGGCATTTTAAAGATGTTAACTTTAATAATAATACTACAATGTACGTTTATAATACTTTCTATTTCAGTGCAGTGTTAGATGAGGATGTATTGGATGCTATTAATACTTTGAGAAATGTTAATTCGGTGGGTATCGACTGCTTTTCAACAAGGTTGATTAAGAGTGTAGCACCACATATTGCTCACATTTTGTCGAATATAATAAACTTTTCGGTACAAAGTGGTTCCTTTCCAGCGGACCTAAAGACTGGGCTTGTCACACCAATTCACAAAAAAAATAGTCGATTATGTCTTGATAATTATAGACCTATAACTGTTCAAACTGTTATATGCAAGATTATTGAAAAATGTATTTATAAAAAAATTTTCTCATTCCTAGTGAAGTATAATGTAATAACAGAACATCAACATGGTTTTTTACAGGGAAGATCGACAGAAAGTGGATCTGTCGCTCTCCTTAATTTTATTCATAGCTCACTAGATGCAAGAAAGTATGTAGGTGCACTCTTTTTCGACCTATCTAAGGCATTTGATTCTGTAAATTTAAGTATAATGGTAAATAAATTAAATAATTTGGGATTTCGTGGTAGCTTTTTGAAATGGCTGACTTCTTACTTACAATTTAGGAAAATTATAGTTAAAATGGGTGACCAGAGATCTGGTCCTCAACAAACAGAGCAAAATTATAGTTAAAATGGGTGACCAGAGATCTGGTCCTTAACAAACAGAGCTTAGAGTACCTCAGGGGGCAATTCTTGCACCTCTAATTTTCTTATTATATATAAATGATCTTCCACATTATGTGAGTACAAAACATCTTATTCTATATGCAGATGACACAACTTTAGCAACAGATGCACAGTCTCCAGAAGAGCTAATAAAAAATATGAACCTTCTGTCCAAGGAGTTTTCAACTTGGTGCGAAAGAAACGCTTTAATGGTTAATGCAAACAAAACTGTTTGTATGCATTTTTTCAACAGAACGGAAATTACAGGCAATATATCAGTCTTAGTTAAAAATATAAATATTCAGTTTCAAATACCGCCAAATTCCTAGGAGTCTACTTGGATTACAGTAATATGAGGTGGACTACTTACATAAATCATATATGTAAGAAGTTAAATAGTAGTACCATTGATCAACTAATGAGTGTTTATTATGCTATTGTTTATTCTCATATTTCTTACAACGTTATCTTATGGGGAAGTGCGGGCGATGCTTCCAGAATTTTTATTTCTCAAAAGAGGATAATTCGTCTAATATTTAACCTTAATCTCAGACAAACATGCAAAGATTATTTTAAACAATTTAATATACTTACTTTTTATTCTATATACATCTACAAATGTATGCTATACGAAAAAAGTAATTATAAAAGTTTCATGCGTAACTGTGAGTACCATAACTACCGTACAAGAACGTTGTACCTTGTTGTTCGAGAAAAGCCCAATATTTAAAGGCATCCAATTCCTTAATCATCTGCCCATCTGCATAAGGTATGAAAATAACATTAATATTTTTAAAAGAAAACTCAAAAACTTTCTTGTACAAGAATGTATATATGATGTATCACATTTAATTAACAGTAAGTTTTAGTTACGAGTACCTAATGACTCCTTTATTGACTATTCTTATACTTTACTATAAAGTCTTCTAGGAAAATAAAGGTTATTTAACAAACCCTTGAAAAATAGCTTTTCTAGACAAATTGTTTATATAGTTTACATGCATATTTTTAGACTTTGTAATAGACCCGTCAAAGATTATGTATTTAATTATAAGTGATCGTTTGTGTTGTATGTTTGTCATTCTGTACTCCTGTGTAAATCGTCGTTTATACACTATTTTTATGACTTATCCTATACATTGTAAAATGTCATAAAGGACAAATAAATATTATTATTATTATTATTATTATATTATTTTTCAAAATGTAAGGAATATTTATGTTCAGGTGCACTGTTTATTTTATTTTTTTCGTTCAACATTTTCCAATTAATTTTTTGTTAACGTACTTTTATAAACGACAAAATTGTTAATTAAAAAAAAAATAGAATAATATACAGTTTTTTGAACTAACAAATTAAAAATGCACAAAATAACAAAAAATGTTAATGAATAGGATAATAACATTTATGATTAATTACTTCATCGAAACTCCTCAGAATATATGTATATTAAATCTACATGGTGACCTAATTAAAACTTCCCGCCTGGAAAATACCGCAATAAAAAAAACTTGAACATGTCGACTTTCTTTTCAAGGGGGACATGTGACGGCGTAAGTTTTGGTGCCCTTTTACGTCTTTTGGGGTTACTTGAAAAGTAGTTTTAATAAGCAAACATTTGATACAAATATTCTGAAAAAAAAAAATGGAAATGACTCCACTGGTATAGAAAAATGTCTGCCAGTGATGGAAATATTGGGAGATGCCGTCACTGAGAATTCTAAATTGAAGTTTAATTCCAAAATCGAGTTTATTTACCAAAAACAAGCTTATCGCAATCGAATAAATATAAAATAACTCTTGTTGCAACAGCTCCGGTAAGTCAGTGGTTAATGGGTTCTTTTGAAACTTAATAGCGAGAAAAGCACCACTATACAGGCTGTTACAAATTCGCTTCTCACTACAGGGATCTCGGAAACGGTAAGAGATACAAAGTAGCTTAAATGTAGGGCAAAGTTACGTAATCAGGGGGCACAACATTATGCCTCTAAAAAAGCAAGGCTCTAACATGATTAGTTTTCGAAATATTTGAAAAAAACCGAAATTTTGAGGTGATACTGAAAAAAGAAGAACACTTTCTCATGGCCACTTTTTGTCTCTATCGAATGGCATAATCAATTTTTATATGTAACGTTTCGTCTCTCCAGGACGAACCAGATTCAGACGTTTTGTCTCGAAAATTCATCTTCAGTGTATTCGTTCCAAATTTATCTAATTTTTTTATGTACATTTCTTTGTTTCTGCGGGAAGGCATCAATAAACGATTTGTTAATTATCCCTTAAGGTTGTAAGTTGTTTCGTAGGTACGTAACTTTCTTTCTTATTATTACCTTACTATTTAAAAATTCATTTCAGATAGCCTGAATCATTCTAATCAAAAGAGGTCACGTAATTTTGTGTAAAATAACGATTTCTGAGTAAAAAAATTGTGCTAATTGCTTGCAGAAAAAATTAAAAACTGCAAAAATACTCAAATACTTGTTTTTTTTCACATTTTCCAAAATAACTTTTTAAATGTGCAGTTTACAGAAAAAAACATTACTAATGAAATTGTTTGTTATGAAATTTGCTACAAGATAGAATTGTATTTTTGTTGCTAGATAGCAAAAACAACGTGAGGAAGTGATGAAAATCGAGGTAATTTTGAAGCGTTCAACTCACAGGTAAGAAATTGTCCAATTCTGCTATAAATAGCATAATACATAATTTCCTGAACTATGTAATAGAGATAATAAAATGATTAGTATTCGTACATATTTACGCAAACAATATTCCAAAAACTGCGTGAGCTTGTATTCGAGTAATAATATTGTTTGTATTAGATTAACTTATCAATTTGCTAAAAACAGTGTGAAAAACAACTAGGTACATACGTTGTCATCCTATACTCTTGGATTAAAAATATCTAACGATTTAATTTTATAGATTTGAGACAGTATTTGTTATGTCCGATTAATTTTGCCGAACAACACCGATTTTCATAAAAGTTTGGATTTAGGTTCTATTTACCCTCTACTTCGAAGTTGACCTTGTACCGAGGGTTGCTTTTACCCTGGGGGAGGATGCCACCCCTTCTCGGGGGTGAAAAATGTTTCATTGAAAATTTATTACTGGAATAGAAAGATTCTAATTATTTTTTGGAAATTCCAAGCAACGATTTTTTCAAGGAAAACATTGTTACGATCGTGGTCGCTTTGTTCTTTGCGCTCAATATTCTGAGACTTCTATTAAAGCTGAATGAACTTTTTATGTAACGAAATGGTATGAATAAATCAAACGCCTTCTACATATACGCACAACGTTATTTTTAATTTTTCACATTACAATAAAGTGTTTAAACAATCACAGCTAGAAATGTAAAAAGTATAAATCATGATGGTAGTAAGAAAAAAGGAGTACTAAATACAGGGTGGTCACTCGAAATATATTAATATATTCTGTTTATACAGCTCAAATCAAACACGGATTCGGATTCAGCGACCCTGAAAACATATGATAGACGTAGTGTGACCTTGAGACCAGAAAAACATTTTTTTGTGTGGCTGTGTTATATAAGCAAAGAATGTTTTATATATTATAATAATTATAGGTATAAAAAATTAAATTACAATTAAAGAAATGTTACATTGGCAGAATACCAGAAACGCCATTATCACTAGTGTCATTGCGTTCTTGTAGACTTTAATTACAAAATTGTCTGATAAAGGCTCCGTCTCCAGAAAGTCTCATAACAACGGATGTTAAGTTAAAATTAACATTCCTGTTTGCCCTATACTGCTTCGTAGCAGATCAAACTAATTCGATGAGATTTAAATCTGAGTGGTACGGTGCAAGACGTAAAGCATCATATCCGTGATCATTTAAAATTATGTTAATCAAAAAAGTTTTATAAGTCGATTTTTGTATTTTAAATAAATTGTAGAAATCAAGATTATTTTATATGTCATCTGTATAAGGTATACCTCGATGTTTAGTTCATTGAAATTTACTACCACTTCTCGTGAATGCCCTCAAACAAAATCCATTGGAATATCGTTGTGGACTCGATCCTATTCACTCAAAGGTACACTTCTGGAACATTTTCCTTGCCGTGTCCTTTTGTCGGCGGAACTATATCTCTAAGGCAAACTTATTTCAGTCGGTAAGTACTTACCTTAAAATGCATACCTATTTACACTAAGGTAAATACCTGCACAAGTTAGTTCGTCGTATACGACCGTTTATACAGAGGAGAAATAGAGAAAATTACGTACATCGTTTAAGGATGGAAACTGATGCATTTCTGGTTGCCTAAATTATACCGAAAAATGGTAGAAAACAGCCCTCTTTTTATTCCAATATATCTTTTTAAAGCAATGGAAGAAAGTAGTAAAATTTCATATCACATTTGGCAAAGTATAAATGAAGACAGTAAAGCAAACATTAATTGGGATAGGTAAATAATTCGTGAGAAATTAATTTCTAAATATGAAGGTTTTTTGGACTTTTACAAAGAAACGATTATTTCTTCATAGTATTATAGAATTATGCAATTTTTTATATAGTTGTCTTTAAATAAATAAACTGATTAGACTTTATTTCATAGTTTGTTCATCACTTTATTATTTAAAAAGTTATATTGGAATAAAATTATTAAAAAATATTCATTCATGAATAGCATTATCTCCGACTTTTAATTCGCTTGATTTGTAATAGATGTCGCACTAGTAAAAATTTATTTATGAATGGACTCGGGTTATTTTTAACGAACAGCTGTTGTATGTGGTTAATTTGGTATAACCTGATTCTGAATTGGTAGTCATGGTTTCTGTTAATTGATACGTAAATATTTAAAGAATGTCATGATCATTTTAGATATATTTTTGTATAAAAGTATATAAGTAACAGTGCAAGTCCATACTATTATATAATTTTAGAAAATATGAAATATAAACAATTTTTAGTTTATTTAAAACCATAATTTATAATTAATATACCTATATTAGTATCTACGGTTAGTGGATAAGAGGGAAAACATTTTTATTTTCTATTCTACTAGAAAAAGTAATTCGTGACAAAAAATATTTTGCTTTTTAATTGAATACGTTTGTCATGAAAAACTGTAATAAATATATATACAGGGTGATCAGAAATTTAACAAAATTAATAACGTTGAAGAATAAACTGCTTTTGTTTTTGATAATATAAAAAAAATGTTAATAAGAAAAGTTGTTCATAACGGAAAGTTACGTTATAATTACGATTTGTGAATAAAGCGGCTTACTTTGGTATAAACAGAAATGGAAAATATTATATTTTTAATAATTAATATTAAGTAATTCTTGATAAAAAAAATTTGCATATTAATATAAATAGAATTTTAATTGTGAATATACATAATAATGAGAAAATATAAAAAATATGTACGATATACTTATTTTGTCCAAAAAATGTGTAAAGAATTATGTACAAAAGGACGATTTGAGTCTAAATTTTTTTTATGAGAAATAGGTAATTCAGTTCACTTCAATTGAAAAAATAGTTGTCTTATAGGTACTTTAATACCTCCAATATAAACAGAAATTCTGTGGAACAGTGTAGTTTAATAAATATGTAAATAAATGAAAGTAATAAAGAAGTAAATAGAATAGGTACAGTAGAACAGGAAAAAATTTAAAAATTCATAAAATAAAATTATTTCTTTTTATTAATTTGAGTTTCTATAATATATTCTGGATCCATACATCTTTTTCCCTGTGGAATATTTTTGTATATTATTTCTGGTAGTATACAATTTTTATAAAATTGTTCCAAATTTGTTGCCATTGATTTTTTCCATAATTCTTCATATTTCTTAATTTGTTCTACATAGAGTGGGTTGTTTTCACCACTATAGGTATATTACGAAATAACATATAGACTTCTTCCGGTTCCGTATCTGAAAGTAAGAAAAGAATTTTACCAGATAATATTTGTTATAAACATAGATAATTATACATTTTTACCTATTATGCTTTTGATTTACCATAATGATATATCTAGTCATATATAGGGTGCCACAATAGTGCGATAAAGTTTAGTATAACTGCCTGTAGTAGTGATACGAAAAAAGTTACTTGCTCGGATTCACATTTTATTATTATTTCCATTATTCATTATTTTCAGACCGAATTAAACGTTCAGAAAATCTTGTTTTTGGCCTGAAGATTTTGCCCTATACAACTATAACTGAAAATAATTATAAACTTTGTCACACTATTGGAACAGCCTGTATGTGCATTGCAACGACAATATGTCATATTTATATTACGGCTAAGTAAGCGGAAAGTCCATTGTCGCATATGTAATTTTTATTTTCAAATAATCAAATACAATACCTACATATTTATTTTAATATCTATTATTTACTTGAATTTAGTACTAAGTACAACTATGCCTAGCAAATTGTAATACTTACTCTGTTAATGTTTTTTCCTTCATATAAAAAATAGTAAACTCCACAAATAAAATATTTCGCAGCCACAACGCAACAATAAAAGATAACAGCTCAAAGATCCATACAAGAAATAATTACATTCGCACCTACTCTGGTCCGAATCCATATAAGTACTAAAATGTAGAAAATAATATGAAATAAAACTTTTAGTTGGCTGCAAATATTATAAATTTGTACAACCACTTGCCATCCTCCTTTTTTGTAAATATGTACATAATAATATGTAGAAGATAGAAAATAGAAATATTTTCAGAACAAAAAACCGGCGGCCGCAAATTGGAGTTTTTATTATTTTATTACCCTTCTCTTTTCATATGCAATTATGAGATAGCAAGAGAGTGGGATGGACGTATAGGCCGGACAACTCATTATCGTGCACGTGTGCTTGCACCTGGCATTTTCTCGTTTTTTTTAGGTGTGTTTTGCCGGAATTTGAATGAATGAAATAATCGTACTATTTTTACTATAAACGTATTTCCTGTAGCGACATCTATATGAATATTGTTGTACTTTGTTAGATGAAACGGGACTTCAATTTCCGTTCTTAAGTACACTAATGCAAACAATTAAAGGGACAAAAGAATTTCCGAAATTTTTCCGTGGTTTTTGACAGACTGTATTTAGGTGAAAAATGGTCGTATCGGGAAAGAAATTCCAAAATTATTTCGAAAATTTTTCAAAAAAAAATTGTTTGCATCAGTGTAGCATATGTGTGTTGTACAATTATTATTTATTTTTTGGCTCGAGGTGCTGAAGCAGATGGTAATTTCCTCCCCTTATAGCCAACATAGCAGCCGTGTCCTTCGCGTAGTCTTTGGTATCAATATCTGCGCCTTTCTCTACTAAGAACTTGACAATGTTCCAATATGTCCTGACCATATCATCCGTATTACAAAAGCCACGAATAGGGAGTGCAACCGAAAAATCCTGTAAAGCTGTTAAATGCAGTACCGTGCGGCCAGCGTCATCTTGGATGTTAACATCTCCACCAAGTTCCACGACGCGCTCCACCATGTTCAAGTGTCCAATCAAAGCAGCGAAGTGCAACACCGTGCGTCCGGTATTATCTTTCATATTAACATCAAAAGCGAACCGCATAAGATGCTCCGCTACCGTCCATTTATTCGCTGCGGCTGCTAAGAGCAAGGCGGTACGGCCATGGCTGTCTCTAATATTGAGCTCGGAACCACGCATCACGAGCACTTCAACTTTATTTAACTGACCCTTCTCGGCCGCGCAGTGTTGTGGCGTGCGTCCGTCGTTATCTCTAACGTTTACATCTATGCCAAGATCTAGAATAAAATTGACAGTGTCCAAAGCGCCAAAATGGAGCCACGTGCGCCCACTGTTGTCCCTAACAGAGGTGTCGATGCCACTTTCCACAAGAAATTTGACGGCGTCTAAATTACCTCCAGACGCAGCGAAATGCAGCGCCGTACGACCATCGTCGTCTCTGTTGTTCACATCTGCGCCACGTTCCAAAAGTGCATTAAGCGTAAACCGCGAACAGCTCATAACTGCAAATTGTATCGGCACCAGACCGTAAATATTTCTAACATTTACGTCAATCCCTCGGTTCAGAAAGAACTCTATAATATCCCACTGACCACTCCTAGCAGCATAATGTAATAGTGTCGAGCCGTCATTGTCGGTAATGTTAATGTTCACGCCACGTTCCAAAAAGAATTTAATTACGTCCCACTGACTAGTACAAACGGCATGATGCAGTGCCGTGCCTCCTCTACGGTCTTTAATATTAATATCTGCGCCGTGTTCTACAAGGAATTTAACGGTGGTTACCAGACATGAAGAGGCTACGTGCAATGGTGTACACCCATTATGATCTACCATATCTACATTCACGCCAAGCTTCAAGAGAACTTTTATAATCCGTAAGTTACCGTTTGCGGCAGCTTCATGTAGACTTCCTCGACCATAAGGATATAAGACGTTCCTTACTTTGGAAGCTAAATTTACCACTATCTCGCGATCGTTTACTCCCATATCAAGATTTGAATCGAGTTCCATAAGAAATTTAACAATCTGCCATCTGCTGTTTAACGCGGATAAATGTAATGAAGTATGGCCGCTTGCGTCTTTGTTATTAATATCAGCACCAAGATCTACAAGGGATTTGACAATATCCAATAAACCATTACTAGCAGCGAGATGCAGTGCCGTGAAGCCCAGGCCGTTATCGATATTAACGCCCGCGCCAAGTTCCACAAGACATTCAATAACGTAACGCTGACCTCCCCGAAGGGCCACATATAACGCCGTGCTTCCTGTAGCATCTCTAGCGTTAACATCTACACCGCACTCCAATACAAGGAATTTTGCAATTTCTGAATCACCTTGTAGAGCTGCACTATGCAGCGGTAAGTAGCCGTTATTGTTTTTTACGTTAACATCAACTCCACGTCGCAAAAGATATTTGACAGTGTTCAAATCAGCTCCTGCAGCTGAATGTAGCGCGGTATTGCCGGCGTTGTCCGTAACGTTGATATCTGAAGCGTGTTCCACGAGAAACTTTACTGTTTCCAGTTGACCGCAAGAGGCAGCTAAACAGAGCGCCGTTGTCCCATTTTGGTTTCTACTGTTCACATCCGTGCCACTTTTGACTAGAAATTCCGTCATACCCAGTGAACTGATGGCTAAGTGCAGCGCTGTGTCCCCGCGATAATTTTTAACGTTAACGTCAATGCCCAATTCCACTAAATCTTTAGCGGTCGAGACAAACGCGGGCCGGTTGGCTATTAAATGAAGCGCCGTGTTGCCATCCTCATCCGTACTATTGATATCGGCATCGTGTCTCATTAAATATTTAACAGTTTCTATTTGTCCTCCACGTGCCGCGCCTAAAATCAGGGTTTCGCCCTTTTCTACTGTGACGTGTATATTCAAACCTTCTTTTATTAAACCTTCGAGAGTATTTAATTGGCCCAAATATGCGGCCGTGTACGGAATAATCGATCCTATTTCTTCCCATCTGTTGTACTGTAAAGTGTAATCCAGAAGGAATTCAACTTTTTCCACGTTACTTGTAGATATGGCATTGTACAATATTGAGTAATCGTGATAGTCTCTTATTTTCAAATCTGCTCCATGCAGCACCATGAATTTCAACACATCGAACTGAGAACCTCGTACGGCAAACCACAACGGCGTCACTACTGGTTTTATAGGGTTCAAATTCGCACCTTGTTCAACTAAAAATTTCACCATTTCCAAATGTTCTCGTTGAGTAGCGGACAGTAATGGTGTCCTATTAAATTCATCACAAATATTGACTCCTCCCTCTCGTACAAGGACATCTAAAACAATCAATACGTTTGAAGAGATGCATTTAAAGATATGTTGCTTAAAGTGGTCAAAACCAATATTTTTATCTCCGATAACTTTAAAGTGGATGCATTTAAACAGCAGTCGAAGAATTGCTGTACAGCCTTCCTCCGCCATGCTGTGTATTAAACGAAAAGTAGCTTCCAAATCAATAGCATATATTAAAGATCGGTAACTTTCGAAAATATTAGGAGGTAAGTCGTGCACAATTTGTTTTAGAAAATTGTCGAAAAATACACGAACTACTTTAAATTTTTTTTTCAATAATATTTCGTCGAAGAAGAATTTTTGAAAGTTTAGATTTTTATGTTTCACTTGAAGCTGCAATTCGCTTAAGAGACTTTTCCCAACAAAAAATTCAGCAAAAGTTCTGTGGACGAAATAGAATCTATTTTCCGATATTTGTACGATCCCCATCTTCGATATCTTTGTTTCCACATTTCTGTCTACTGGCTGGTAATGCGAGAACAATTCACACTCTGATTTACGTAGAATTTCTTCTAAGGCGAGCAAACGGTGACAAGCGAGACACTCCTCAAACTGATCAACAAGCGCTTCATTCGCTGCCGTATTACCGTTTGGATTTCCCTTAATTTTAAAGACGTTTCGTTTTTTCTCAATAAACATCTCGTAGATTTTTGCAACATTACTTTTTTCTGGTAATTTTGATATTCCGTTTCCTTCTAGATATTCTTTGCATCCTTCCCAATCCATCGATTCTTCTGATCTATCGTTTGTCTGAAATATCTCCGCTAACATTCTGATCTGTAGTGGCATCGCACCAATTTGTTCACCTTCTTGATGTAAATTCATCCAAGACGACATTGTTCTTAACAGTATGTAAGCGTATGTCTCGCATTTCTTCTTATCGATACTATCTAATTTCAAATTATGCGCCCAATACTCTGTTAGAAAACGTATTTGGTGGCGTTCTGTAAACGGGAGTAACGTGAAAGATTTCACTTGCAGCTTTGATTCCAATTCTTGTGCCATATTGGGTCTCGTAGTTACGAATACTTTGTCAAAATTAGCTCCTTGTTGGCATTGAACAAGTAGTCCTATCACCAGCTCCGTATAGTCGGGGCTGATCTCATCTACGCCGTCCATCAAAACGACAACTTTTCTCTTCATCGAAAATAAAACTTCTTCTAATTGGTTCGACAATTTAGTGTCTCTAAAATCTAGTAGCTCTGTTACGTCTATGATCTTATTTCTTTCTTTGAAATCTTTTAAAATTCCAGAGTAATCACTGAGGTCGATTCGTATAACCCACAGTTGAGGATTTTTGTTCTTAATTGTAACCGCTAAACGGGAAAGGACCGTACTCTTTCCCATCCCTGCCGCATCAGCGATTACTACTACTTTATGCCTCGCCGTATATATTTTCTCTTCTGAAATTGTTTCTATTCTCTCCATGCCAACTCCCTCTTCTTCCTCACTTCTCTTTATTTCTTTCTTAAAGGTGCGATCAACATAATAACGGCCAACTTGTTCGTCTAATGGATATACCTCTAGTCCTACTTTAATCTGTTCTTCTCGGACTAATTTCTCTAATATTTCTAAACTTAGTTCATTTGTATAATCCCGATCGATATGATTTTCAAGTAGTACTTCTAAGCTAACTTCTGCTCCTTGGAAAACTACTTTTCTCTGTAGCAATTTTGATTGAGAATCCTGAGAAAAATCCTTGAACCTTACAGATCCATCGATAATATCACAAAAACTTCTGTCCAGATCAATTTGTCCCAATAATTTTTTATTTCTCTCAGCCAATAAGATAACTATCTTCTTTTCATACTGATTTAAGATTTTTCTTAATTTGTCCCACATCCCGCCTATTAAAAATTCTTCTATAATCCCTTTAGAACAGAAACTTACTACTAGAATGGTATAACGTGACACTTTAAATGTTTCTATTATTTTTTGAAATTCACCACCCTCGGGACTGGCGTAGAGGATTTTAGATTTGTTGTTTCTCAAAGAATGATGAATTCTCAATTCTTGCAGCAAATATCCTGCCTCAGCACTAACGTAATACACCTTCTTTTTATCTTGGACATTCAACAAATTTCTTTGGAAGGACACGCCATACTTATCCAACTTTTGCCAGTACTGGTCGCTTTTTATTTCAAAAAGCATGGCATTAGCGGTAGTCTCAGTTAAGTATATGCCGTCTTTTTGCTGAAACCACTTCATTAATTTAGCGTATATTTCCGAAGTAGATATTTGGTCGCAAAAATTTCCAGAACATTTCAGGAGAGACACTAATTTTCCAGTGTCTTTTTCTGTGTTACTGCCCAACGGGTAATTGAAATAAAACTGTAATCGTTCCAGAAAATCCTTCAAATTCTCATCAGTGATTACCGTTCGGTCAATATTTTTGTTTTGCCAATTTTTTTCCAGATATATTCCAACCTTTTCTTTTAAAGAGCTCAAAATGTTGAGATTGAATGTATGAAATGAATAATTTTCGTCAGCACAATATAGTACACTTTCAGTGCAAATTCTGCGGTTGGCTAGAAATTCCAAGGCCGTCTTATCGATACCTGCGTTGGTACAAATTATAATGGTATTCTTCCCTTTAAATCCATTTTTCACTTCTTGGTACGAGAGAAAATACTTGGGCAAGCTGAAATCGTCTTTTTTCGAATTAGTGGAAAGCAGATCATCGAAAGTTATCCTCGCATTCGCATTCCCTTTATGTTTGGCTTGGATCAAAAACGCGCTCTCCGGCAATTCTAGAACTGCGTCGTCTAATTTCCCTGCTTCTTTATTTTCTGTAGACAGTTTCCAGTCTTTGAGGTTCCTCAGGGAATTTAACAGGAGTACCATCAGCAAATTGACTTGGAATTCAACGCCTTCGCTCCCAGCACTCCCACCTTTCTTATATCTTAGGGAACTATCAGTCTGCTGTAACTGTTCTCTGGTGGCTTTGTTTTCGATGGCTCTTAAAGAATTTGAGGCAGAAGATTCGAAGACGGGTTCGAGCCTCGAAAACGTATTCTCTTCTAGACACAAGACAACTTCATCTTTGCTCTTTTCTAGAACGGTTGAATAATTTCCCAGAATTTCAACATTGGGGTTTACAATTACAACTGGATCCGGTCCTTCATTTGATAACAGTACGATTCTTATGTTTTCCAATGTCGACAGAATGGGTACTTCTTGTTTGGTAACGGGTTGCCCCGCCATCGTAATGTCACGTACGTAACTTTCAAAGTGATTTTTATCCCTGATGGATTTGTGCTTGTATGCGTCCTTTGCTGAGAAACATCCAATCAGTATATCTGCTAGAACAACCGGCATTTCCTCATTTTCGAAATAAGTCAGGAATGCAGCCCAGCGCATGCGCTTAACTTTATAGTGTTTATCGGAGTAGGTTTCGCCCTCAGCGGCTCTAATTCCGAAGGCCGAATGGAAAAAACTATTCTCGTCGGCCACAGTGGCGCACGGCCTATACAGTTTGCCATTGTAAGAATAGCCAGAGCTAGCCATCGTCCTGCAAGAAAATGAATTACATTCACATCGACAATGTTCTTATTTTTTTTAAAATTCAATTCCAAATTATTGATTCGTTTGTGTATTAAATTATATTTATTTCTTAGTGAAATGAATATTTTTTCCATCAAAACTTTCGTACTATATTTATAGACCTTCAAAATATTATTAAATATTAATTGATGCAACTACTGCCTCAAATATAAAGGGTGGTTTTAAATTATCTCTCGGTACTTACAAATTGGATAGCACAAAAGATAAGGGCAATTTTTTGTATTTGTTTGTTTTTTGCTAAAAACGGATAACGGAGCGATAGATACTATTTCACACCAAACTTTTTTAATTTAATATAAAAAGATGCTCTTGTTAAATCTCTATAAACACAGTGGAAAGCTTTTTATTTTCAATTTGGCATATTACAAAGAGGTTTGATTATCTTTTTAACAACCCCCTACCTTTTTTTAAATGGTAGGTTCATTATTCAGTTCAAATTGGCCAAAAAACTATCAAGCAGGTGATGAGGTATGCAAATGTTATTGTGGCGTATCAAGTAACAAAAAAATATATAGGTACATTAAAGGAGTAAACGTTTCCTTATTTTATTTTTTCCGACACATTTACACATTAAAAAGTAACAAAAAATACGTAATTGTACTTGAAATTGAAAATGCTTTAAAATAAAAAATTTATCAATTCCTTTCCATTTAGAAAAAAAGTTGGGATTGCTGCAACTCCCACATAATTAAAAAAATAAACAAACCTCTTTGTAATATGCCTCTTTGAAAATAAAAATTGAAATATTTTCCGACAAACCTTTATTTATTAAGTTACAGAATTTGTTTCAGTTAAACTTTCCACTCTGTATAAGATAAAAGATTGTATAAAAGAGGTATGTATTTTGTGTTTATGAAAAAATAAAGCAATATAAAATAAAATTTGCGTAATAAAAGTTAATGTCAAAACACATTGCATGAAAATAGATCCAATTTCAGATTCCTCTGAGGCCTAAAGCTTTTCCAAAAAAAATTGAAGGACCATGAAAATGTAAAAAAATATATATTTGAGATTTAACGTTTCGTTGAGGGAAAAAATCGAAAATTGCGAAATTTCGAGTGGAACTACATATCTATTTTTGTAAAAATAAATAAAAAAATGCGTCTTACCTGAATCAGTAGATAGAACAAAACAATTTGGTACCTACTGGAATGTCACTTTTTGCGGTTAAAAAAATGATCAAAGCAATTCGTGTTTGTATGAATTCTAAAATTGCAAACTTTACCCTAAACAGAATAAAATTATAATCTTATCCAACTTGCAGATAATCAGTTATTTATTATTTCGGACAATGAAAAGTAATTTATCTTATCAGACGATAATAATTGCAACTACGCCATCGAATATACTTTTTTAAAATATTGATTTCCTTTAAAATATGTGCTTGAGAAATAATTAGATACATTAATTCAAATATGTAATAAACATTTCCACCTAAGATACATTTCCATACAATGTCCAGAGCAGAAAGGATGTTTTGTTCTGCAAAATTAGATTTTCCATGTTTCCTTCATTACAACAGTTATTTTTTGTCTAAATACTTGGGTGTTTGGCTGTTTGATTCATGAATATATAAAATTCCTAAAACTGGAATCCTGAAATTACAGAGGCTAGTAACTGAAATTAAAATTTGATCAATCCAGGGACTTGCATCTGAAATTACAGTGCCTGATGTTATTTTTTAAATTAGCACGCACCCACCATCTCTATGTTACAATAATCATCAGCAAAGTCGAGTATTACAGTGTCCTTCTTTCATAAGAAATTCCTCATCGTTTGTTGTAATTTATAATCACCAGATGGCGCAGCTTGAAAATATTAAAACTACCTTTTACATACTTTTACCCACAGAGAATCCAAAATGTCATATCATTAATGTAGGCACAGATTACAAACTCTGTAGGGCTAGGCTATCATACTCAAGGATATTATCAGTAAGAAGTATATAGTCATATTTGTTTTTGGTATTATTTAATAAGAATTTCACGGAACAAATAATATAGTGCCATCTAACCGCCTCCTGGATTTTTTCATGAGTACATAATAATTTAATGAGTACATAAATATATAGATGGTGCAATGATCGAAGATATATTTATTGTAGGACTTTTCTTCATTTTTTAAATGTTAGAGAAATAAAAATAAAATAATACAATGCTACCAGTATAATATGTTTCATGCTTAAATTTGGTTCCTTGTTTTCTGCCAAATCTATAGTTTATGGTTCAGTTAAATTTTTATTTGAGAAATTATTTAACATAAAATTCGAGAAAAAAAAACGAGGAAATAGTAAATTGGTAATGGTGATGGTATGAAATGTACGTAAAAAGTAAAATTCAAGAGACATATCTAGGTAAAAATTTTGACAACATAATTTTGTTGTTCGTTTTTGTTAGTTTGGTTATAAGCATTTATAACACAATTGCAATAGATCGGTCTTGAAAAAATAATTTAGTGGCAAATTTTACGTATGATTGTTTTTAGGTATATATACTTATCATATTTAACCAAACCTTTTGAGAACACAAATCTTAATTAATTGAATGAATTCGAATTTACCTCCGATTGTCCCTACAAGTGATGTTCGTGTCACTGGAACAAATGTCGAAAAAAGTCGTATGTCTCCTAGTTTTCAAAGAATAGTAAAAAAGTAAATATTGACATTGAATTAACGAGAATCGAAGTTTCGATTTTTCTCTGCGTCATATATTTTGGCGAGAAATACAAGGGAAATAAAACATAACACAGTTACAAGAAAACGTAATACTGGTTTCAGCACCTTTAGCAACCTTGTAGTTATTTTAAAATAGAGTTATCCAATAGTTACGTTTTTGGTAACAATGCGAGAAATTTGAATTTTGAAAGTAAATATTAGCACTGAATTTAGAAGAGTCTTTAGTAAGTATTTTATTTTACTTTTTACGTCCAACATACATTTTCGGACAGAAAATATCGAAAATACAATACATGGAAAATAGGAAAATAAAGGTTCATGGCTCCGGCACCATAATTACAAGGTATGTGTAATGCTGGTTGCGGCATCTTCCGCAATATTACAATTACTTGTAATAACTCCTAATATTACTTTTTTAGAAAACCAAATTGAAGACAAGAAATTTGAGTTTGCACCCCGATAGTATCTAGAACAAACGGTTTTCGTATTACGGGGAAAATTAAAATAGAAATTACAGATCCCTTTACATTCAAAGATTAGAAAAAGTAAATGTTGGTACTGCGTTTAGGAGTCGAAACAATAACCTGGGTTTGCTTTACGTCCTATATTTTGACAAGAAATAAAATGAAAATGGCAAAAATAAAGGTTTGCGTACGCGAAAATAACTGTAATACTGGTTGCAGCACCTTCAGGAAGCTTTTGACGTTATTTTAAGAAATAGCCGTAATTCCTTCTTGAAGCGCGAACTTTAGTAAATTGAACGGATTCGAATTTGGCCTCAAATCACCTATAGAACAAGAGGGTTTCGTGCCACAAGAAAAAAAAATTATATATTGTATATTGTCGCTCTCAAAGCTTAGCAAAATATAAATATTAGCGCCGAATTTGAAATGCTCAAAATAGTCTGTCAGCTTTCCCCTACTTTTTATATTTTATGAAATAAAATGAAAACAAAAAATAAAACTTGATAATACCTACACCACTACAATTACATGACAAAACTGTACTAGTGGCTACCCTTCCTTTAAAAACTTTAAAATTATTATCAAATGAATACTTTTTGACAACACTACCTTAAGGAGTTGTAGTCAAATTGAATTTACTTAATGTAATGTTCTCAAAAAGTATTCATTTGATAGTAATTGCAACGTTCTTAAAGGAGCAGCAACCAGTATTTCAATCGTGGTCACGAAAGGAATACAAATATTTATTTTTTCTATTTTCATTTTATTTTTTTCAAAATATAAAACGTGAAAGAAAATTAAGAGACTATTTTGACTCAGTGCCATCTACTCTTTACTAAGATTTGACAGCAAGCACATATATGATTCTTTTCGAATTGTTTTTCTTGCGACACGAAAATCACTTGTTCTGGAAATAATCTAAGGTCAAATTCGAATTCGTCTCATTTTATCTACTATTAAAAAATATTTATTCAAGTTATTAAAATTGCATCTTTATCTAAACTCTAAGATTCCTGAAGGTGCTGCAACCAGTATTACAGTTATTTTCACATTTCATTTTATTTCCTGTCAAAGTTTAGCACGTAAAGCAAACCTATGTGAGCAAACCCCAGGTTATTGTTTGGACTCCTAAATTCAGTACCAACATTTACTTTTTCTAATCTTTGAATGTAAAGGGATCTGTAATTTCTATTTTAATTTTTCCCCGTAATACGGAAACCGTTTGTTCTAGATACTATCGGGGTGCAAACTCGAACTTCTTGTCTTCAATTTACCAAGATCAGTTTTCTCAAAAAGTAACTATTCGAGTTAAAGAACAGAAATTGAAGTCCCGTTTCATCAAACAAAGTACTACAATATTCATATAGATGTCGCTACAGGAAATACGTTTATAGTAAAAATGGTATGATTATTTCATTCTTTCAAATTCCGGCAAAACACAACTGAAAAAAAACGAGAAAATGCCAGGTGCACACACACGTGCACGATGAGTTGTCCGGCCTATACGTCCATCCCACTCTCTTGCTATCTCATAATTGCATATGAAAAGAGAAGGGTAATAAAATAATAAAAACTCGAATTTGCGGCCGCCGATTCTTTGTTCTGAAAATATTTCTATTTTCTATCTTCTACATATTATTAAGTACATATTTACAAAAAAGGAGGATGGCAAGTGGTTGTACAAATTTATAATATTTGCAGCCAACTAAGTTTTATTTCATATTATTTTCTACATTTTAGTACTTATATGGATTCGGACCAGAGTAGGTGCGAATGTAATTATTTCTTGTATGGATCTTTGAGCTGTTATCTTTTATTGTTGCGTTGTGGCTGCGAAATATTTTATTTGTGGAGTTTACTATTTTTTATATGAAGGAAAAAACATTAACAGAGTAAGTATTACAATTTGCTAGGCATAGTTGTACTTAGTACTAAATTCAAGTAAATAATAGATATTAAAATAAATATGTAGGTATTGTATTTGATTATTTGAAAATAAAAATTACATATGCGACAATGGACTTTCCGCTTACTTAGCCGTAATATAAATATGACATATTGTCGTTGCAATGCACATACAGGCTGTTCCAATAGTGTGACAAAGTTTATAATTATTTT
>NW_019416795.1:257706-261347 GCF_000390285.2 Anoplophora glabripennis
AATATATCTAAAATGATCATGACATTCTTTAAATATTTACGTATCAATTAACAGAAACCATGACTACCAATTCAGAATCAGGTTATACCAAATTAACCACAATACAACAGCTGTTCGTTAAAAATAACCCGAGTCCATTCATAATAAATTTTTACTAGTGCGACATCTATTACAAATCAAGCGAATTAAAGGTCGGAGATAATGCTGTTCATGAATGAATATTTTTTAATAATTTTATTCCAATATAACTTTTTAAATAATAAAGTGTTGAACAAATTATGAAATAAAGTCTAATCAGTTTATTCATTTAAAGACAACTATATAAAAAATTGCATAATTCTGTAATACTATGAAGAAATAATCGTTTATTTGTAAAAGTCCAAAAAACCTTCATATTCAGAAATTAATTTCTCACGAATTATTTACCTATTCCAATTAATTTTTGCTTTATTGTCTTCATTTATACTTTGCCAAATGTGATATGAAATTTTACTACTTTCTTCCATTGCTTTAAAAAGATATATTGGAATAAAAAAAGGGCTGTTTTCTACCATTTTTCGGTATAATTTAGGCAACCAGAAATGCATCAGTTTCCACCTTAAGCGACTGTGATATTACTAAAGCTGCCGCAACCAGTATTACACGAACCTGTAATTATGGTGACGGAGCTACGAACCTTTATTTTCTTATTTTCGATATACAGAGCATTTCCTTAATGACATGCGAATATTTAAGGGTGTGATTCCACATGGAAAATTGATGATAGTTTGCTTTATAAAATATGGTCCGGAAATGCTCCGTTGCGAAAATACGGGGTGTTAAGATTTTAGGAAAATGAAAGAAATTAATTAATATTTTCGAAACCGCTTGAGATATTTCGGTGATATTTAGTATGTATTGATAGTTAAAAAAAGCGCATGTTTTTCAATACAAATATAATTTTTAGCTGTAACTGTGGCATGTGTACAGGCACTGACTTTGATATTTTTAAAAAAGAAATGGTACGCCAATGGTTTTTCCCCAAGTAAATTTATTTTCGAAATCCCTGTTCAATTCGAAAGAGCTCTTGAGATTTTGTCCCGCGATGCGCTGTTTTTGAGTAAAAAAAGCTTATAGAATTATGAATAATTTCAGACGATTATTACAAAAATTGTTTATTGTGTCGAAGAACATCCTGAAACGAGTACGAGGAAGATCGCTAGGTATTTGAATATTTGCCACAAAATAGTTTGGAGAATTTTTGTGGATTTTTTTTTGTTATATCCGTACATTTTAAGAGTACAGGCATTACTTCATATCCGCAATTTGAATCACACATTCTGTTCACGGACGAACCTAATTTTTCAAGAAATGCCATTCAAAATTTTCACAACAATCATTTGCGGGCGGATGAACATCCACATGCCATAATGAAAACCCATTTCCAACACCAATTTTTAGAACTTATGGGCAGGAATCATTGGTGACCACTTTATTGCAATTTCCTTCAAGAACAATTGCCTTTGCTGCTTGAGGATGTTCCAGTAGCAATAAGAAACCAAATGTGGTACATGCACCAGCACATTTTATTGTATTGGTTCCCAATTATTTACAGTGTGTGTTTATCCAAATCGTTGGATTGGCCCCGGTGGGCCTCAAGAATGGCCGCCAAGGTCCCCCGACTTCAATAGCTTAGATTTCTTTTTATGGGGCCACCTTAAGACGTTAGTGTACACAAGGCCCATTAACACTGTAGAGGAATAAAGAAAAAGAATAATTGTGATAGAATAAAAAAGACTATGGGAATATTTTAACGAATGCGCAATTCCATATGAGAAGGAGAGCGGAAGCATATATTTTAACTGAAGGAAGTCATTTTCAACAATTTTTCTAATAATAGTCTGATATTAGTTGCAATCTTATGTTAACGTTGTATGTTGTTAAATTTATTAATAATTCTGTAAGTTTTTTTAGTCAAAAACGGCGCATCGCCTTACAACAACTCAAGAGAATCTCTTATCTTTCGAATTGAACCGGGATTTCAAAAATAATTTTATTTGGGGAAAAAAACCAATGGCGTACCATTTTTTTCTTTGAAAATATAAGTAATATAAGTCAGTGCTCGTACGCACGCAACTGTTAGAGCTGAAAAGTACTTTTGTATTGAAAAACCTGCGCCTTTATTAGCTAGCACTGCGTACTAAATATCACTGAAATATTTCAAGCGGTTTCGAAAATATCAATTAATTTCCTTCTTTATCCTAAAATTTTAACACCCCGTATTTCACTATAACAAATAGGCAACCAGCAATCCATTTATTTTATTACACAGTTCGGCTAAACGTGAATAAATGAACAAATAACAGACTTTCCTCCATTTTAACGCAGATTTTCTATAAAATTTGACTTAGTTTGAAACCCAAAAACTTTTTGATGGAAAGAAATTTTTAATCGGCTTTTAAACAAGTGTCATCGTAAATTACAAATTTCTTTCCTTCAAAAAGTTATTTGAGTTCGAAACCATGTCCATTTTATAGAAAATCTATGTTAAAATGGGAGAAAGTCTGTTATTTGTGCATTAATTCATATTTGGACAATCTGGTAATATTTATAAAAATGTATTGCTGGTTGCCTATTTACTACAGAGAAATATGGGATGTTAAAATTTTAGGATAAAGAAAATTAATATTTTCGAATCCGTTAGAGATATTTCAGTTATATTTAGTTTCTTTGCTTTAATAGATTCCTCAAAATTTCCCGAATATGCAAACAAATTTCTCAAAAAATCGTTTGAATGTTTATTACAAATGTATCCAAACGATTTTAAAATAGATAGGGTGAAAAACTTAATATTTTGTAGAAACGAACAATTTCGTAATTTAGAAGTTCAAAAAACAATAAAAGTATTATATAAGGAATTTAAAATTGTATTTTCGGAAACATACAAATTGTTTTGCCTAGTTTTAACAATTCCTGCAACAAGTGTCGGGGTAGAAAGAAACTTTTTGTGTCTTAAGCGCATTAAGACTTAGAAATACGATGACACAAGAGCGCTTAAACAACTTATCAGTGATCACGACGGGAAAAGAATTATTGCAAAGTCTCAGTGCCGATCCTCAATTTTATGAAGTTTTGCAAAAAAAAAGACGGACGAATAATCCTGTTTTATAAAAACATTCACTATGTTTTTAAAATATTTTATTAAAAGTGGAGGCTAACAAAAAGCTGACCGAGTTGTTTTATATGTAAATAGATATAGTCCACAGTACAGGCCCCCTCTGGAAAGTTGATTACCTCATACTTTATAACTCCGGAGGAGCTTCGTTTTGACGAGTCTACCACATTTTTCCTCTGCGGCTTTTCTCGATTCCTCCGCTTTTCCACTCGGAAAAGTCCAAAAACATGGCAATTTCACGGGGTCTTGAAAACTCAAGACCACACCTTTTATTTTTAGCTTAAGTAACTGTAAATTTTGTTGCGAATGCCGATTTAAATTTTTCCGACAGAAATTCCTCCGACATTGACGTGTCTACCGGTCGAAACATGCCAAAATAACAGGGTATTGAAAATCAATTACCACATAGGTAATTTTTAGTAAAATTAATTGTAAATAATTAATTCAGTCAAAAAGTATTGTTGTCCGACAAATTTCAAGCCGCGTT
>NW_019416795.1:261566-263335 GCF_000390285.2 Anoplophora glabripennis
TGTATGGATCTTTGAGCTGTTATCTTTTATTGTTGCGTTGTGGCTGCGAAATATTTTATTTGTGGAGTTTACTATTTTTTATATGAAGGAAAAAACATTAACAGAGTAAGTATTACAATTTGCTAGGCATAGTTGTACTTAGTACTAAATTCAAGTAAATAATAGGTATTAAAATAAATATGTAGGTATTGTATTTGATTATTTGAAAATAAAAATTACATATGCGACAATGGACTTTCCGCTTACTTAGCCGTAATATAAATATGACATATTGTCGTTGCAATGCACATACAGGCTGTTCCAATAGTGTGACAAAGTTTATAATTATTTTCAGTTATAGTTGTATAGGGCAAAATCTTCAGGCCAAAAACAAGATTTTCTGAACGTTTAATTCGGTCTGAAAATAATGAATAATGGAAATAATAATAAAATGTGAATCCGAGCAAGTAACTTTTTTCGTATCACTACTACAGGCAGTTATACTAAACTTTATCGCACTATTGTGGCACCCTATATATGACTAGATATATCATTATGGTAAATCAAAAGCATAATAGGTAAAAATGTATAATTATCTATGTTTATAACAAATATTATCTGGTAAAATTCTTTTCTTACTTTCAGATACGGAACCGGAAGAAGTCTATATGTTATTTCGTAATATACCTATAGTGGTGAAAACAACCCACTCTATGTAGAACAAATTAGGAAAGATGAAGAATTATGGAAAAAATCAATGGCAACAAATTTGGAACAATTTTATAAAAATTGTATACTACCAGAAATAATATACAAAAATATTCCACAGGGAAAAAGATATATGGATCCAGAATATATTACAGAAGCTCAAATTAATAAAAAGAAATAATTTTATTTTATGATTTTTTAAATTTTTTCCTGTTTTACTGTACCTATTCTATTTATTTCTTTATTACTTTCGTTTATTTATATATTTATTAAACTACACTGTTCCACAGAATTTCTGTTTATATTGGAGGTATTAAAGTACCTACAAATATTTTTTCAAGTGAAGTGAACTGAATGCCTATTTCTCATCAAAAAAATGTAGTCTCAAATCGTCCTTTTGTACATAATTCTTTACACATTTTTTGGACAAAATAAGTATATCGTATATATTTTTTATATTTTCTCATTATTATGTATATTCACAATTAAAATTTATATTAATATGCGAATTTTTTTTATCAAGAATTACTTAATATTAATTATTAAAAATATATATTTTTTAATTTCTGTTTATACCAAAGTAAGCCGCTTTATTCACAAATCGTAATTATAACATAACTTTCCGTTGTGAACAACTTTTCTTATTAACATTTTCTTATATTATCAAAAACAAACGCAGTTTATTCTTCAACGTTATTAATTTTGTTAAATTTCTGATCACCCTGTATATATATATATATAAATTACAGTTTTTCATGACAAACATATTCAATTAAAAAGCAAAATATTTTTTGTCACGAATTACTTTTTCTAGTAAAATAGAAAATAAAAATGTTTTCCCTCTTATCCACTAATCGTAGATACTAATATAGGTATATTAATTATAAATTTATTATGGTTTTAAATAAACTAAAAATTGTTTATACAGGGTGGGCCACCAGTAACGCCTCGGTCGCTAGTGACCAAACGGCAAATGTTACAGAAACCTGTTTAGGTGGGTATGTGTAGGTTGATTACGGCTACATTTTAAAAATATTTTGAAATATACAGGGTCCAGGAAAAGCGCACCATATCAAAATATT
>NW_019416795.1:270044-331884 GCF_000390285.2 Anoplophora glabripennis
ACAGGGTATTGAAAATCAATTACCACATAGGTAATTTTTAGTAAAATTAATTGTAAATAATTAATTCAGTCAAAAAGTATTGTTGTCCGACAAATTTCAAGCCGCGTTTTTTCAGTCCGACAGCTGGAAATCGGAATTTTCACGGGGTATGAAAAATCGATTACCACATATCTAATTTTCATTTTTTCCACTTTTAAATTTACTGTACAAAATAGTGATATAAGTGTCCGACGATTTAATGTCCGCAAATTATTAAAAAATCAATAAATCAATAAACGTGATGAAATTTAATTTTTTCACTCCAAAAATTTCATATTTATAAATGGTTATTAATTATTATTATGTAAATTATTATTTGTTTCAAATAAATAATTATAATATTGCTTATTTTATGCTTAAAATTTTAAAAGTTATAAACAAATGAAGTTATTTTTGAGGCGATTAAGACTATCTTAGTGCATTATTTCTAAATAAATTAATATTATACTTGATATAAAAATCCTTTTTTCTCTTTCAAGTTTTCATTCGCGTTTGTTATTTTTCTTTACAAAAATGTTCCTATTTTTCTAAAAGAAAATCCCAAAACTTTTGTGCATAATTTTTTTACAACATACATACTTTTTTGAAATCGTTAAATTCTTTTCTCGATATTTATTTGGCTAAATTGAGCATATAGAGATTTACAATTACAAGAATATAACGAAAAATATATACAGGGTGTTTCAGAAAGACCTCCCGTAAATAAAGAGGGGTGATAGTATGATAAAAAATATACATACAGAGAGACAAAATAAAATTTTTTAAATAACATTTTTATGAAAATTTCCAAATAGTGCGAAATATTTTTATGAAATTTGGTAGTCATAGAAAGCGCTAGTTATGCTACATTCTTATTACAATTTAAGTTATATTTTTTTTAAGGTTAGGTTTTTTACCAGTCGGGCTCTAATTTCTATCGTACAATTTTATTTTCTAAAAATAATGTACTCTTGTTAGATCTTCCTTATGTGGACGATTTTCGAGAAAAAAGGCTTTTAATTAAACTCTTACAATATTACATTATGAAATAAGTGACTTTTCTCAAAGTAAGCTTGAGCTTTGAGAAAAGAAGATAGACATATAGTTCATATGACAAAAAATTCTTATTTTTTGCCGTCCTCACCCCCTGTATTTACGGGAGGTCTTTCTGAAACACCCTGTATTGTATATTTATATGGAATTTTGCTTAATACATGAAAATACCTTATTAGAAATTATAAATACATGTGCACATTTTTTACGGAATTTTTTTCATCATTTTTTGTCGGACTGACAATTTGCAGATATATTTTTGTCGGACATTACAATTTGTGCTTATAAAAAACACTTTTCTATCATGTGTTATTTTTGTCCGACATGTGGTAATCGATTTATCATACCCCGTGAAAATTCCGATTTCCAGCTGTCGGACTGAAAAAACGCAGCTTGAAATTTGACGGACAACAATACTTGTTCACTGAATTAATTATTTACAATTAATTTTACTAAAAATTACCTATGTGGTAACTGATTTTCAATACCCTGTTATTTTGGCATGTTTCGACCGGTAGACACGTCAATGTTGGAGGAATTTCTGTCGGACAAATTTAAATCAGTAATACGTGTGGAAACGTTACGAGGAAAACACTCACAAGTTAGTAGACAAACGTTTATTTCGGAAATGCAGAACCTAATGTTACAATGGCTAATGAGTCGGAGGATTTTATATTATCCGTTATCAGGGTTGTTTTTATTATTGTACATCGCTGAGTAATGGTAAATATGATTAAGTAATGTTTGTCCCTTTTGATGACAAATAAATGGGTGGTCATTACGGCTTAGTAATGACAAACAATATTGTTATTGGAAAAATAAAAATAAGATGCGTCATAGGTATACTATACTACAAATTGGCATTTGGAACAAAATTTCCAGTTACTTAAGCTAAAAATAAAAGATGTGGTCTTGAGTTTTCAAGACCCCGTGAAATTGCCATGTTTTTGGACCTTTCCGAGTGGAAAAGCGGAGGAATCGAGAAAAGTCGCAGAGGAAAAATGTGGTAGACTCGAGTTATAAAGTATGTGGTAATCAATTTTCCAGGGGGGACCTGTACTGTGAACTAATAAGTTAGTTTTTATATTTTTTTTGATATTTTTTAATATTCTTAAATCAAGTAGGAACAATTTTTTTAATTATTAGGTAAATATACAGGGTGTCCCGAAATTCATGCAACAAAATTTGATCATAGATTCTTAAGACAAATTTAGGGGACCCGTATTTTTTATTTTTGCCAACTGGCCCCCTCTTTCGGAGTTACAGCCCCCTGAAATATGCCCTTAAGAAGTCTTTTTTTTTATCTCAAAACCATGTTGTATGAGAATCACTAAATTTGGTACACAGGGGTTTTATGACATGTGGAATCTCACAGTGCTACGCGTTTTGGCGAGAAACCCCCTTAAGACACTTTTTCGTGGGTCCCCTTGTCTTTGGAACCAGAAAAATTTGGTCGCAAATTTGATTTTTTTTTTAAATTATTAGTTAGCTAGAAAGCCATTGAATTTAGAAACTTTTTTGTCGCATGATATGAGGAAAATGGCGAATCACGATATGCATTTGATCATATTTTGACATATTTCTCTGAAACATTGCGTTTTACGAAAAAAGTAAAAAGAGACAAAAAGTTTCTAAATTTAATGGCTTTCAAGTGGACTGATAATTTTTAAGAAACTTAAATATGCTACCAAATTTTTTTGGCTCCAAAGACAAGGGGGCCCACGAAAAATTGTCTTAAGGGGGTTCGCCACCAAAAAACGTAGCACCATCAGATTGCACATGTCATACAACCTCTGTGTACCAAATTTACTGATTTTCGTACAACAGGGTTCTGAGATATAAAAAAAGATTATTCTTAGGGGCGGACTTCAGGGGGCTCTAACTCCAAAAGAGGGGGTCACTTGGCAAAAATAAAAAATACGGGTCCCCTAAATTTGTCTTAAGAATCTGTGACCAAATTTTGTTGCATGAATTTCGGGACACTCTGTATTACATTGTTTTTTTTTCCGTTACTTAATTTTATTGTAAATACAATTTTTAAAGTTCTGATATTGTTATTAATAATATAATTTCTTAATTTACGGTTATAGTAGGGCTATTGGATTAAAAAATGACGTGGAAAATTATTCCTATTTATTATTTGAGGCGGATTAATAAAATATACAAATAGTTGCGTATTATTTTTTATAAAATCGGAATGAAAATCCTGCTCGTGAACATCATTTTTTCTATAATACTTATTGTAAATGCAACTAAAAATTTCCAGATGCATTTAGTCGTTTGAACTTAAAAATAATTGGACAACAGTGAAATATCATTTAAAGGACAGAGATAAGATGGAATTAATTGTGAATAAAAAAATATGCCATATTTAATTTTGAAAATTTAGAAAATTAAAAAAAGACGATGTTTTTCAACTTGGCGATTTTGAAGTGATACAATTTTGTACTGGGTGTTTTGTTCAGTGGCGGGATATACAAGAATTTAGGAGGGCTCTATAGCAAATAGGCAACCCGCAATACATTTTTATAGATTTTTATTAGACAGTTTGTCTAAATATGAATTAATAGTGATGTAAAATAGCATGCTATTTAGTTTTGGGTGATAAATATCAAAATATATATCATTATATATATCAGATGAATTTTGTTAAAAAAAAATTATACTCAAATTAGTTTTTTTATATTGCTAATGCCTTGCTGATTAATTTGACACCAAATACATGTCATATATATGAACTGTTAGAAAAGTTATCAAGTGATCTTTATTTTTTTTCATATTTAGATTGGAATTTTTTATTTTTTTTTTAATAATGATTTCTAATTTTTGTTGCGTACTACTGACTGTTTATAAGCAAGTACGCTGTTTATTAGCAATTTAGTTTTATCAACCCAGAAATAAAAAATGGGAAATTTCTAGAACAAGAAAATTTAGTCTTTGTATATCACAATACGTACTTAAAAAAAATTAAAGATAAAAATTGAAATAAAAATTATCAAAAACTTATGATAATAAAGAAACTGCTTTAAAGTAGTACTTAAAAATCTGAAAATTTAGGGGTGTACTATAAATGGGGAGACCTAAGAGCGCACGTAATTTCAACTCACCCCTTCCACCCTAGGGGGTGGGGTGAAGGTTTTTTTTAGACGTACCCTATTTATTTTGCGATTTTCGGATTGTACGCGTAAAACTACCCCCAGAAACGCGTTCTTGGGGGTACGTCTAAAAGACCACCCCTCACCCCCTCTGCACCTACTAAGGTGGAAAGGGCCAGTTGAAATCAGGTTCGCTCTTAGGTCTCCCCACTTATAGTACACCCCTAAAATTTCAGATTTCTATATTTATTTTTGAAGGAGAAAAATGCTCATCGAAAAAACGACAAAGTCCATACGAGGGTGGTGGTTTGGTTTTTGTGCGAATTCGGCAAGAACGCGCTTTCGGGGGTAGTTTTACGCGTAGAATCCGAAACTCGCAAAATGAGTAGGGTACATCTAAAAAAACCACCCCTCACCCCCTAGGGTGGAAGGGGTGACTTGGAATTATGTTCTTCCCATCTATAGTACACCCCTAAAATTTCAGATTTTTATATTAATTTTTGACGGAGATATGCCAGGTACCGAAGAGCTACTACAGTCCAACCCAAGCCTACCACACAAGTTTTTAGTTTTAAAATGTAAGGTTAAGTTTGAAATTTGGCTTTACTGATGAAATGGCGGGAAAATTGATATATATCAACTATTAACATATATATAATAGCTGATATATATCAAAAATTGATATATATCAATTTGTTATATATTTTCACTCACATCACTATGAATTAATGCACAAATAACAGACTTTCCTCCATTCTGAGGCAGATTTTCTATAAAATGGACTTGGTTTGAAACGCAAATAACTTTTTGGCGAAAAGAAATTTGTAATCTGCCGCTTTTGAACAAGTGGCATCGTAAATTACAAATTTCTTTACAACAAAAAGTTATTCGAGTTTCGGACTAAGTCCATTTTATAGAAAATCTCCGTTAAAATGGGGGAAAGTCTGATATTTGTTCATTAATTCATATTTAGACAAACTGGTTGCCTATCTGCTATAGAGCCCTCTTAAATATTCACATATCATTAAGGAACAAATTCATAATTTTTTTAAAACCTCACCATATCAAGTTTCGTTGAAATATCTTTAAATTTCCTTATAAGTGAAGAAGTTTTGTTTAAAAAAAATAGTAAAAATGTCTTTAACGGTGTATATTCTCGTTACTGTTGAACTTATTTAAATATTTTGTTGAAAGTTCCCAATTGTATGTATGTAGTATGGGTCATAATTTTTCTTGGTATCTTCGTATTTGCTATAAGCGGCGGGGGTAAAGGGTAAATAAACGAAACGAAATCATTAACCATGTATTAATTACATTAAGAAACAGCTTCTCATTAAATAATTAAAAAAAAGGGCACATGTCCAAAGGAAGAGATAAAGTGGTACATTAAGAGATTATGCCTTTTCAAACGATTTTCATCTAAACTACGGTGATCTTCCAACATATGAACATATACGTAAAAGTGATTTAGTTCTTTTAAACCTCTTTACCGGCAACAAATCAAATGGAATGTGTCTGAAAATTCTACATGGTCGAAATTTCAAATCGAACGTCTGTCTTTACTTGAGATCTAAGAAAATCGGGCATTGCAAGCAGTTCTGGCAGTTAAACGGGTCGCTTTAAAAGAACCAAATTGAAACGGTGGGTCATAGACGAATATACAGGGTAGAGCTGAAAATGGACGAAATCTTTTCCCAAAACAAAAAAAAAAACGTAAATCAGCTCGACGGCTATACATAATGAGAGTAGAATATAACAAGTGTAAGTACAATTTTACTTAGCTCCATATAATAATTATCATATACTTCAGATAACAACTCATATAACAGCTACAGACGGAAATGTAGAGCTCGGCGCCTGAATTACTTTTAAACGAATTCGGGCGCTTCAGTTAACTTTTTATGTAGGTACTCGTACAGGAAACCGCAAACCCGGGACTCATACCGGTATACGATCTGCGTCCAATCTCGGGACACAAAAAACAGCGGTCTTTCAAAAAAATCCAGTAAAATTTGTCCGCAGTTACTTACTTGCGGCCTTTGTTATTTGGGTACTTCTGCCGCAGTGAGAAAGGAAAAATTTGAAACAAACAACCCCCAGCACCCAAAAAGGATTAGTCAAGGACCTGTTGCCAGATTTTATTTACGAATCTTGCCAATTTGAGCATTAGAAGTTGCAAAACTGAAAATAAACGACAATATTTATTGGTCACCGTGATAAAATAAAACTGGAAATTGAAAATGGATAATTTATTTAATGTACAGGGTCGTTCATGTAAAATCTACCCCCCTTAGCGTTTTACTTCTCTATCTAGGAAAAAATGGTAAAAAGGACGTAAACTTCAGGAGTTTCTTGTGAATTCCAAAAACAATTGATTATTGCAAAACCAAACCTTTGTTTCTTTAATCATCTTTTGTAATACGTGTCACATATTTGCTCTGGTAGTTTGCACTTATTTTGGTTTATTTACTGACCCTCCACGACAGACAATGCCAAGATTGCCATGGACCTAGTGCATATATTTATGCTTTTCCGTTAAGGTCAAATTGAAAAGCAGCCTTTAGCTGATACTTCACGTTTTCATTGTACACTACCGACAATGAATAAAGGCCATTTATTATTATTATTATTATTATTAAATTTATTAAACAATCTTTAAATATTTTATTAAAAAAATATAAAAGGCGTTTTGTAATATCTTACTGTGTTCCAAACAAGTTTTTTTTTTAATAATTTTTTTTACAATGGTTTAATTCTGTGACCCGCCAGAAGTCCTGATCTGACCACCGTGTGGTTCTTTCCCCGTGAGATTTTGAAAGATAAAACAAAAGAATATCTAATAATTTGTACGACCTAAGGGTGAAAATATTGAACAAAATATCAATGATGTGGATAAAAGGGCATTGCAAAAAACATACTTTAAAAATATGTCCTCTGCTTACAACAGCATGAAAATATTACAAAACACTTTTTTTCTACAAAACTGTTAAAAGTGGGTTTTTTAATTGTCATTTTTGATGTTAAAAATGTCATTTTTTGACACGTGTGTTAAAACTAAGTTACTTTTAACACTAGTGTTAAGTAACTTAGTTTTAACACACGTGTCAAAAAATGACATTTTTAACATCAAAAATGACAATTAAAAAACCCACTTTTAACAGTTTTGTAGAAAAAATAATGTATGATATACGTGTTAAAAGTGATTTTATTTTGTTCGTGAAGTTAAAAAACTCGCTAAGCTCGTTTTTTAATCATCTTCACTCACAAAATAAAATCTTACTTTTAACACGTATATCATAAATAGCTATTATAACAATATATATTTTTTTGAGGAATTTACACAATTGTTTAACAGTGAAAAATATAACCTACCCGTAGTAGTTCCACAGCAACCTTGACTACGTGTATAAATGGAAGTATTGGGTAAACTACTAAAGCAAATATACAGGGTGTTCTAGAATATGTGGGCATTCTCACAGATGTGTACAGGGGACGTTAAAATAACAAGACAGGTCCTTATAAAAATTTCTCCTAGAGGGCCCCCTTACTGAAAATCGATTTTCTTAATAACTTTTAAAATATTTTGTGTAACTCCATTATTTTTTTTACACACTTTACGATAAAGGTACAAAAATAACATTTTTAGATAGCTTGAACTAAAAAAAGGCACTCTTGATTGATATCGATAAAATGGAACTGTTTTCAAGAAAAAAAACTACTTTTTGTTTAATACGATTTTTATTACATCCCTAAAGTGAAATAAACCGATGAAATTAGCCATTCTTTCTGTACCTATCTAAAAAAATTCTACTTTTATTTACATTTTTTATTTTTTCATAAAAATAATTAAATTGTGCAGCGTTTTAAAAGTTATTAAAAAAAATTGATTTTCATATAACCTGTATTATATGTATCTAACCATTGTAATCAGGAAAATACAAAAAAATTACATACAGGATGTTAAAAAAAAAATGTTTTCTTCAATCTTCAAAACGGAACATTCAATTGTTTTTTTTTACATATTTTGTTGAAATCGAAAGAGAACATCCTAAACGTTCGGTTCCTACCATGTTTGCATCCGAAAGGACGTAAAATTGTTGACTGTTGGTCCCCCGTCTCCGCAACGTTAAGCAAATAAAAAATCTATGCCCTACGACAATGTGGGGGCTCGACAACAGTTGCAGGTAAACGTAAAATAACCAACAAGGAAAAACGCGACACTGAACTTATAAAACCGACCCCTCGACAGATCCTTTTTGGCGCATTTAAAATTTTCCCTTTTCGGTGCGACAGAAATACCAAATCGAATAAAAACGGTTTGTGGCAATTCCCCCGAGTGAACCTTTCCGTATGAGACTGGCGTACCGCAACGGCCTTGTCGAGTTTAAAAATAATCCAAGCCCCAAGCGCCACAGAACTCACAGAAAAAAGCATTTCCCGTGCAGGAAATCTATAGAATAATTGCACAAATTCGAGTACAAATAAATAAAACCCTTGTGCATCGCTCCTCTAACTAAAAAAAAAAAATAAGAAAAAACGAAAAAAATCATAAAGTATCAACAAAATAATTTTATTCCAAAAATAGGTATATAAAATCCGTAAAATAAAACTTTAAATTTGAGTACGCATTCCCGTCGCTTCGCATATAAATAGAATGAGGTTCTCCCTTGCACGTTGGGAACGCGTACCGAAACCAAACTATTAATATATAAGGATTATTTCAGAATTGAAACAGTCATCTAATATAGTGGAATACTGGGAGAGGGGGGGGGGGCAGGTAGGAAGGGGGGCGAGCGGGGATGGGGTTTAGCCGCTCTTAAAGAGCAATATCGCCACTTGCCCGAGATAGAAGTAGATGAAGTGGCGCGTTTCGTGGGTGACGTATGATCCGAAATTCCTTCCAACGATGCAGTGCCATGTCGGGTTGTACTTTTTGTCAAATTCCTTCTTAATGTACGCAGCGATATCCTGGAAAACAAATTGCCACGTCAAACTGCGCCTTCAAAGTGACCCGCGGGTCCAACGTTAAAGAAAAAGCACATCAATGCGTACAATGTTGGGAACTTGTATGTGCTCGGTGGACAAGTACGCTGCTTTTGTGGTTTCTCCTATTTCTCAAATCGATAAAAAATTTATAGAATATACAGGGTGATTCACGAACGGTGACCAAAAATGAAACCCTGTATTCTTTGGTGAATTTTAAGGGGAGTATTTCGTATAAAATTTTTGTCTAGGTCGCTTCGTTAAAGGGTGTTAAACTTCAAAAAATGTTTTTAATTTTTTTAAATAATTTAATAACTAGTAAGTGAAATAATTTGAAATTGGGCACAAGTATTTATGTAAATGTATTCCAAAATCTGAGGATTTTTCTTAAAATTAAACAATCTTAAACAATCATGATATTTTCGGATTCGTCTTTCAATTTTCTACAAATTACTATCTTATATTCTTCGGAAAAAGCCTGATTTTCAAGTAAAATTTAAAAAACCAACTGAAAACACACTTCGATATTTTGATATTCTGGGCAGTTAAAAGAAGGAAAAACAATAAATTTCAAACAAATTTCATTTTTGAGCATTTACTCAAATAAAATCATTAACGTGATTAATATTATTAATTTCTTTATTCGAAAAAATAACCGAATGATTAGTGTTTGTCATGTCATTTAAGTAAAAGTGTTTTCAGTGCGTTTTTAAGTTTTACTCGAAAATCAGGCTTTTCTCTAAAAACATAAAAGAGTAGTAATTTGTAGAAAATGGAAAGACAAATCCGAAAATATTATGGTTGTTACCGTAAAGCAGTGGCGTACTGTTATCGATACCCTATATCTCCGCCAGTAGAGCATCTAAATTTTAGGAAAAGCCCTCAGATTTTGGATAAGGTTTACATAAACATGTGTCCAAGTTCAAATTATTTACTTACTAGATTTTAAATTATTGAAAGAAATTAAAAACATTTTTTTAAGTTGAACACCCTGCATCTTTTTAACAAAGCGTCCTAGATAAAAACTTTATATGAAAAACTCCCCTTATTAAAGTTCACCAAAGAATACGAGGTTTAATTTTTGGTCACCGTTTGTGAATCACTGTATTTTAGATAAAAAAATTTAATGTCACCTCTATTTTCTTTCAAAGACGTTTTATAACTTTTTTTTGTTTGTGAAAATATTTGAGTTTTGTTCTTTATACAGGTTTTTTGTTTACGTACAATTCAGTGGCATAAGCGATATTTTTCTAAAATTTCTTGATTTTCATTTAAAACACATACATATTTTTATTTTTTTGTATTTTTGAGACCTGCATAAAATTCCCTAACAAATGGTGCATCATAATAATGATTTATTAATTTCTTACAACCAAATAACTTACAATAGCTGAATATACACGAGCAGTTTTATCGACCGATTTGTTCGATTTACCATTGAATTGTATAAATTGTAAAGACAAAACTGCTAGTTTGGGTCATCAAGAAAAATTGAAAAATTCTATTTTGGCGGTTAAATTGGTACCAAATAATTTGGAGCGATTATTTTGTCACGTACACTAACACAGTGATTAAACGGCTGATAAATCTGTCGTGAATTATAGGGCGATATTTTGTAGAGCATCATCTGCGTGTTAGTACATGTCGGAGGAAATATCTGCGCGACATATAAAGTCGGTAAATTTCTATAATGAGTTCAGAATATACAATTTCAAATATGGCATCAAAAGAATTTATTACTGGACTGATCGATTTATATCGTAATCACCCGTGTTTATGGAAAACAACCTCACAAGAATATACAAATAAAAATATTAAAAACAAGAGTTATAAGGAATTAGTGGCGTAACTGGCGTATTATATTCTTTCCTCAATAACCATGTTTTAACCCACTTTGTTCGCTTTTTATTTCTTCTGCGTTGTTTTATAATCACATAACCCATCATTCCAAGTAATAAAACGCGTTTAAAGTCGTTTTTGTTCATGTTTTCGTGGCAAACTATACTTACGAGTAACAAATAAATTGCTGATTTTTTGGACTTCCGAAAGATCAACAATGACAGAATAATCTTACCAAATTTATAGATAAACCTTTGTGAATGACACAGACGTAACAAATAAACAGGCAGATAAACTTTGTACCATAATTCGATTCAATAAAACTTCGCATTAGTGTCCTCTCTAAAATTTGTCCGAAAGATTTTACTTAACGATTTATCTGACAATAATTATTTGGTACAATTTATCGCTCCAATAAGTCTTTGCGTGTGTATTCAACTATTATAACAAAAATTTCCTGCAAAAGGATCTATTGCTCCTTATACATTTGGGTCCCATAAAAAAAATGACCAAAATTATAAATTACTGTAAATAAAGAACTTATAGGTAGCGTCAGACCAATTAAAAGGCAAGTATAATAAAATATTACACAGGGTGTCCGAGGTTTTAACCAGGAAAATACAAAATAAAAAGTTCATATGAACTTGAATATTTTAAAGATTCATTTTCGAGATACGGGGTGTTAGTCAATAAAAAAACCCTTTTTTTAGTTACTCAAAAACTACTTGGTCAATTTTAATAAAAGCAAGGGACTTACTTTGACGTAATTAAATTTAATTTAGTTATGCCAGGGGCATCGCTGGAGCTAACTAGACAAAAAAATATATAGACAGGGTGTTCCAATTAAAATTTCCCACCTGGAAAATATCGGATTAAAAAAAAAACCGGAACACTTCTCAAGGGGGACACGTCACGATGTAAGTTTTGGTGACTTTGAAGCTACCCCTTCAGAGGGGCGAAAGAATACCCCTAAACTATTGTTGTGTGACACCTCATTTTAAATCTTTTTCAATTCTGCTCACGACTTTTTAAATTTTGGTTTTTATATGACAATAAAATCATCACGTAAAGAATAAGTCAAAATATCAATGACTGAAAGAAATGTTATTTTATTAAACGTTCAAATTGGTTTCCCTCCGCTTCCATACATCTTTGCTCCATTTCCGAACGAACATTTCGAAGCATTTCGGGCGTTATCTGAGGACATTCTTCAACAATTCGCCGACGAAGCTCCTCAAGTGAGTTCGGTCATGTTGCATAAATTTTCGACTTTAAGTGATGTCCTCATAGAAGAAAGTCTAAGGGCGATAGATCTGGCGATCTGGTAGGCCTATCAATTGAACCTCTGCGTCCTATACTATTATAAAAATCTGTGCTGCCTGCCGTCCACAGTCGTTATTCTTGTTCCACTTTTTCAGCAATTGTATCAACCGTTTTCACGAATTGGAATTCAATCAACTTTGTGATGATTTTACGGGATATTGTATCGACAAGACAAGACGAGACAATATTGTCTCGTTTAAAGTAAATAAGTAAAAAGTTGAACTGAAAACAAATTTTTTTATGGAGAAATTGTTGAAGAATGGCATCAGATACCGGCCGAAATGTTTGTTCGGAAGTGGAGCAAAAATTTTATTCTTGTATGGAAGCGGAGGGAAACCAATTTGAACACTTAATAAAATATCATTCACTCCTCTATTGATATTTTGTCTTATTTTTTAAGTGATGATTTTATTGTTTTTTTTTTAATTCTGATATTTTCCAGGTGGGAAGTTTTGATTGGAACACCCTGTATATTTTTAACTATTGTGATTGTGGAATTATTGTTTTGGGTGCTGTAGTTGCTAGCCAGGGATTATCTTTTCCGGGACAGGCAGGCATATGAATTTCATTTTTTTTCTTAACAAACGAGAGAACTGGACAAGTTAAAAACGTCGACTAATCCGACGTTACGTATCCAAAAAAGTAGCAATATCTCGTAAACCGAACCCCAAATCAAAACCTTAATTAAGAATGGTTTGTATTAGTAGTAAAGAAAATTCCCACAATTTGAATATTTTTTTCTCAAACACCCTGTATTTTCCAACATTCAAAACCGGTACAGGTAGGTTTTAAGTTCCCCTAAATAGGAATTTGTAGTCGCTATTTTCCTAAAAAAAAAAATTCCTAATAATTACAGCTCAAAGATAAAGTTACAGACCCCTCGAACGTGCATTTTGAATATGTACCCAACTAAAAAAAAATTATCAAAATATAATGATTTTAAGGGTGGTCCTTACCGTAGACACACTGTAAATACGCGCACCAATGGGGTTTACTTTCTCTAAATAAATTCAAAAATTCGAAGCTACCGAATATTTTCACAACACCCTGTACAAGTCGAAATTCAAGTATGTGTCTATTTTCTAATAGTGCTGCTTTTGCTTCTTTCCGCTGCACCTATCTCTAAAAAATTGTTAACCCACGGAATTAGGAAATTAATGTTTTTGACAAGAGCAGGGATCGACACAGGGTACCTGTACACTTTTTTACGTACATAATGCGATATATATATTACACATAAAATTGACAACAAAATAAATCTGCCTTCGAGTCTTACATACTCGTGTAGGAGTGACATTGCCCAACAATGTTGATAACCTTGATATAGTGTTCCCGAACGATTAAAGTTAACTTAGACTGGGAAAACAGATAAAGTGATGCAGGTTTACCTTTTCGATATTGTATTTCTCGATGGCCTGTGTTGCACAGTCCACAGCGTCCTGCTGCATGTCTTCGCTCATATCGGCATTCTTGATTACAGCTTTGCGGTCAGTCATCTTGGGAACTTTTTGGGTGCTAGACCTGGAAGCAGAAAGGGGAGAATTTAGTCAAGGCGAGCAGGGCGTATGGGGGGGGCCTAGGACTGAAAGGATGCTAGGCTTAGAGAACCTTTTTTTGTAAGAACTTAGATTTCTGATTCGGACGAGGGCATAGGCCCGGAGTTCGCCCATAACTGGTACAACTACGAACCATGCCCATTTTATCAATATATATCACGATATGACACTTATCAAATACAATCATGCGATACATCAAACGAGAAATTGATTACAACATCTACCCGATACTTGATCGGGCGGCTGCTAACAAGGCACTACACAAAACGGGTACTTACGTGAATTTTTCAACAACTCACTAATTGAACGGTAAAAAAATTTGTGGAAGTGACTTTTCACGTTCTTTCAATTTTATTATTTTGTTGAATAAACCGATATTCAATTTTTTGATGCCTCTCACTTAGCGCGGATAGAGCAACTGAGGAAAATACAAATGCCAGACAGTTTATTGGTTAATTGTAGAGGCGTCTGGCAGAGGCTTCTGGCAGCCGGTATTGGATTGGTCGCCGCCGGGTAGCGCAGTGGCGTGTCGTCACGGGGCGAGCTATACGATAATCTTTGGTTTCTTCCAGAGATATCCACAAATTATCGATTAGGGTCAATGAAAATCGGCAATTTCTTCTGCTGCAGTAGTATTACGTAAACACATTGCCACAAAATGACAAGCGGACATGCACACGTCGTTTATGTAAATTTAGAAACATACCATGCAATAGAAATAACATTAAAATGAATGCGTACCAATTTATGTTTAATTTTATGTTCTCGCAAAACGATGCTTTTAACGTACTGCTCATTAGATCATTACTGGTGACTCTAAAAGCAATAAAATATCACAAAAAAACCATCATCTTAGCCGGTTAGGAACATAAGACCAACATGCACAAATTTACTACACATGTTTTACCAAAATCTAGAAAATAGATAATGGCAGCCGGCGTGGCCGTTCTAGTTCAGTTATAATAATGATATAACATTTAAAACTTTATGTATTTTTCAGGAATTGACTAAAAAAATATATGAAACCCAGCCCGATGTCATGCATTGGAGTCTTCTAAAATCAATAATAAGCATCTTTAACACAGCAAGCAACTTACTTCTCAGAGATTTATTGCAGCGCCAAGCGAAACGTAGAGCTGCACAGTGCTAATTTGTTTTTATAAAAATATTAATCATTTGGACCCTTTTTAACTACGATAAGACGGAATTTCGGTCTGGTACAAAGAAAACGGAAAATCAATATCAGCCACTTGGCGCAATCTCCGCTCCGCCAACGCCAAATTTTAAAATGTTATTGATAAATCTAGTCTAGTTAAAAATATATTTTCTCAAGTGCCGCGGGGCACCTTATCATTTCGTATATTTTGTACATCCCTTTTTCGGAAGCGAGATGGCATATCGAATATTACGAATTCTTTTGTTTCGCATTTCGTAGCAAACTATTTCCAAACCTACATAGACAATTTTAGGTTAGTATTTCAATTTTATTAGAAAACAAGGAGAAAAATATCTGTATAAATTATTAAAAAATCGAATTAAGAGGAAAAAACTGTGGAAATGGAAGAAAAAGTGGCGGAGCAGACGAGTCTAATGGAGACAGATAAAAATATTAAAGAGGGGGACGATTTCTACAAGCAAATGGTAGAATCTATGTTGGAGTATTTTGAAAAACTGAACGATCTTTACAACCAAACGATGATCATGCGGTTGGAATCAGCAAAGGCCAAGCTGGACTACCTGAAGTGCCAGGAGGACTTGGAGAATATAAATAACTTACTGGAAAGTAGTTACGAGGAATCAGAAGATATTAAAAAATAATTTAACGTCAACACTAAACCTTTAGTCGTACTCTTCAGTTTTTGATAGTTTTAATGTATATTTTGATAGAAATAGATATTCTTGTTACTGGAAACAGCAATTGAATTCCTTTTTTATTTATAAAAACCCGTCCCAAGCTAATATTTCAAAATATCTTCATAGTTTTCTAATTTTCAGATTCAAAGAAGTTTAATCTCTTCCGCTGTTACTTGCTTTGTTAATGTTTTATTGTTTCAGGTACAGAAAAGTCGGAATATGTTTTAAAATTATTTATTTACAAATAATACATAAAATTATACAAAACATATAAAAATACATACAAGTGACTTTAAGAAAGTGCTCTACAAGAACTTATTAATTAATAAAACCTGTGCAAAACAGAGTCGTTGCTGAGGAATGTAAATGAAATGTATATAGAACGTTAACATCTTCAATTAGTGGCTCATAAAACAATCGTTTCGAACAGAGGTGAACCACAGAGAAATCTCGGGTGAGTGGTCGTTTCAATAAATAAAACGGAAAAATTGCAACAAGAATCAACATTTTATTTGTATCGATTTTATTTTATTTATTTTTTAATTACTGTAAACGTTATTTAAACATTTTTTTAAAGTGGGCCACCGCTGTTTGAAAAACCAAACGGTACGCAGCATAATAGTGCACGTGGTCAGAATTGTACCTACGTCTCGTTCTTGAGCAAATATAATACCGTATTTGCTTACATATTATCACATACAATTAAAACTAATCTAGGTATATTTATATGGAAAATAATCACAATGTAAACAATATTATTCGAACAATAGGTTTTATTATATTATGCTATATTTCAGTTAATATACAAATACTAACATTTTCTTTATCACAGTAAGATTAGTAATTTTCTTACGGAATCGTAGCACAGAACAGAAAAAAGGGGAGCGCGGCACGTTGAGATTTTTATGTCTCGTATGCCGGACGCAAAAAAAAATAAAATTTAAGCACGAGTAAACGTCTACATATTCGTACTTTTAGGCCCGTTTATGTTGCATTTGACACAATAAGAAAGGCTATTGCTTATCGAGAGAGGCTGTAGAATTTGTCGGCGGCATTGCAAAGCATATTCTTTAAAAATAGAGTGTATACCAAAAAAATTCCTGGTTTTCCAAATAGATTTAAAAAATTTGCTGTAACGATTATTTAAAAAATTATACTACGGCCACTATAAAATTTGCGCTAAATTGGAAACATTTTTATGACGTTTAAATCGGTTAAAATAAGAAAAAAAAAATATATATATATATATGGGTTTTTCTGCTAAATTTAGATTTATTTCGATACAGAAATTAAAATTAAGTCAAAATAAATGAATGTTAGCAGAATTTGCTCAAAATGAAAAAGTGAATTTTATTATTAATTTTCTTTTAAAGTAAAAATTGACAAATTCGTTTAGGTTGTTCTTATTTAGTATTGAGACAGGTAAAAGTAATAGAAACTTTTATTTAATGATATAAAAAATTTTTCGGTTGGCAACAACTTTTAAGCATTATATGCTTGGTAACATTCTATTGCAAAAAAATTAATTCCTTTTCATTTGAATTTAATTAAAAAAAAATAAAAACGTCTTTTTGTAATTTAATTCTTTCCATCGACGTGTTTTTTTTTTTTAATTAATTTGACAATAAAGACGCCAAAGTAGAAGAATTTTTTCAATAAGGAGCCGAGAAATTTTAATTCTTTACTGAAAAAAATTCAATGAACAGGAACGTTTTCTTAGCGAAATGTACTAAATTCTGCACATTTCAAGATTTTTATATACACAGCAATTTCCAAGATCCCCGTCTGCAAAGAAGCAGACCATATTAATTTAATTTGTTTTGAAATAATTTTATAAAAATTAGAGATATTTCCCGATAATTCCAGGCTTGGTATACACTCCGATTTTCTTATTAAGAACGACCTTCGAGTGGATCAAGTGAACAATATGCCGATAACGATGATTTTTATAAAATACAATTATTTAACATTAATCTAGGACGATTCAATAAAGTACAAAAGTTCTGTCCTTTTATAACTGCTCACCCTGTGGAGTGTGTCAATGGTACTTGATACATAATCGAGAAGGATATAAGACATTCTCCATTAAATTTAATGGCAAGCAAATTTGTACGATGTCTGTCATATATCAAGACCGAAACGGTTTCGTAAAGTAACATTTAAATTGTAAGCAATGATATTTTTTAATAGAGAAAAAAATTTCAGTGACGGCTGAAAATTGATACTTCTTGCATCGAAAAAGCTTCACGGTGTACAGTACGTTCACGGTTGGCGTAGACGGGAGATTTTTATTATCCGATTTATGGGAAACTTGATAAATAATTTTTCCTATTTTTAAAATAAGAAGTTCGGAAAAAGAAAAAACCATGTTGAGCCAAATATACACAACTTAAGTACATAAAAATATTTCAGAGACAATAATTTTAAAAAGAATAGTTTATGTGGTCTTATTTTTATGAACTCAGCCTAAACTCTTAACTAAGTAAAAGTACAAGGTCATTGATTTGTATACAATTACGTGGACAAGTGGCGGGGATACTAGGAGACACACGGAGAAATCACGAAATTTAATAAGTGCATTTGATTGGATTTCAATAGCGGGCCACACATTTGCAGTCTTTTAGACGGGCTTTGAATGACAGGTTTGGCCTGTTGGTTTTATTGTTAAAGCCTGATAAAGTTTGGCGGTCTAAAATGTTATATTAAGTGCGTGGCGGGCTGAAAGTTGACATTAACGACACAAAACTGTTGAAAAATCCTAACTGTTTGTGGGACATGGTCACTCGTCAAGTTGAAAATTTTACGTTAATTTAAATATCTGAATGGATTTTAATACGAGTTATTGTATTATAAAACGGAAGCATAAAACTTGTACCGCTTAGATAAAAAATAAAAGAAACGTGAAGCCATTGAGTTTTGTTGATTTTATTAGAATTAAGGTTAACTAAACAAAATGTACGAGAAAAAATTTCACCAGATGAATGTCTTGTTGCAACTTTAATATAACAACAAAAGGGCAAACCATCAAGTTTGTATGGTACAACTGCACTTCCTTTGACAAATAGTTATAGAACGGAAAATAGTACTTCGACGTTCAAGAATGGAGCTTGGCGAGGCAAAATATTCATTCAAGAACGCAAAAAGATTTTGCGTTCGAGATACAAACAATATTTTTACGAAAACTGCAATAAAATAAAACAACTGAACTGTGTTTGAATCAAAACGATTTAGACGCGGTGGCTATCATTACCATAGCAACCTAATAAACAATAAAAAGTTGATTGAAAATGTAGTGTCAGAATTATATATTTTAATTCATATTCTAAGTGTTTAATTGAAAATGAGCTCGAAAAGTGAAGACGGGCATCTGCCAGGGGAAGTATTGGGAGCGTCACAAAGTGCTGTTTCACAATTGATCCCCAAAAAATCGTCGAGACAGTAGGAGATTGCCTACAACAAATTCAAAGGGTGGTGTAGTTCGAAGGAAATTCAAAAAGTGTCCGAAGCGGCATTACTGGCATATTTCGAACATAAAATTAATAAAATTAAACCTTCGACGTTATGGTCAGTATTCCATGTTAAAAAGTACACTGATGCCAAAAAAAAAATGTAAATATCAGAGAATTTCCAAAACTAATACCATATTTGAAAAGCAGATCAGTTGGGTACTGTCCGAAAAAGTCCAGAATTCTAACGAAAGAGGAAATTGAGACAGTTTTACAAGAGGCGCCTGATAATAGATTTGTGCTAGAAAAAAAAGGCAGTTCAAATTAATAAAATCGATCGATTTAATTAATTTTGAACAACTTTACAGGACATTTTAATAATTGGTGTTTGTGGAGCTTTGAGAGGAGATGAGCTACTAAAGATAACGATCGAATATATAGAAGACAAAGATTCAATTATTATTATAAGAATTCCCGATTCCAAAACTTATACTCGAAGATGTTTTGTGATTTCAAGTCCCGACCAAAACAAGATATACCGCAAATACTGTGCTTTACGTCCGGTAGTTGCTATCTTGAAGATTTTTTGCGAAGTATGTCAGGGAAAAATGTGTTAATCTAGTGGTTGGCGTCAACAAAATAAGGAATGGCTCAAAAGAAATAACAACTTATCTCAATTTGCCTCATCCGGAAACTTATACAGGGCATTGCTTTAGCCGTTCCTCCGCCACTCTGTCAGCCGATGCAGGGGCCGATATTACCACCATTAAACGACATGGGAGGTGGCGTTCCAGTACGGTAATGGAGACATATATAGAAGATTCAATATAAAATAGAAATTCAATCGCAAATAAATTGTTATCATCTTCAACAGAGCTAACGGAACTTGCCAATAATACAACGTGCGCAGTAAATTTAAACAATTACAGTAGCCGCCTCTTTGAACTAGAACATAAAAGTGTTTTGCAGCTAGGTAACAGAAAAGACTCACTTTGTCAACTGATAATTTAACGAAAATGTCGACTTGTTTTCGAAAAAATTAAATTTTACTAATAAAAGCCTAGTTAGCTGTCGAAGACGGTCGACTAAACCGCAAATGTGCGGGCTGCCAATGAGAAAACCGGACTGTGCATATTATTTATGAAACAAGACATTTTCAAACTATCATTTTTTAAATTTCAAATAGTTTAGGTTGTATAGAAACAAATGCATATAAATACAAAAACGTTGCCCCTAAAAAAATTAAATTTCTATGTTTTCAATTTAAAACCGTTTTACAACAAGAAATCTAGGATTTTTCCTGCAATATTAGTAATTTCAATGTTAATGTCCCGCACATCGCACAGATTTACCTGTACAGTTGAAACCGTGCGAATTAAACATGCGAAATGTCGAGCCCACGCACTATTCCTTCTGCACTTACTTCAATTTTATTGTTGAATGGGCAGAAAGCAGTAACTAGGAAGATAACGATAAAAAGAAACAAACAAGAGTATTGTTTGCTTCACGCATTACAAATACACGAATTGTAGGCAACCTACAATGCACGTGAAGGGAGATAGTGCGGGTCAACGGTGACGAAGTGAAGGGCATCAGTTGTTCCGTAATTTGGAGATGGTACATCTAACTGTGAATTTTACTGTTTTTCATCACTTGTGAGGTACGAAAATTACTAAAAAAAAGGTTTAAAAAAAAATTTGTAACTCGAAAATAGTTGATTTCCAAATAAAATAAGCTTTTTTTATCCTTAAATTACAATTTGGAATCAAATGCACCAATGAATTCCCAAAATGTACAGTGGCTTCGAAATTTTGAGGTTTTTAGTGATTACGTCGTCCCGTATCTCTACCACCGTTTGACCTAAGAAGTATTTGCACGGACAAACCTAATGCCTTTTACGATATAGACTCACACGAAAAAATTCTTTAAAACGATTCAATCAATTATTGACCCTTTGAAATATTTGTATGCGCTTTATTTCGCATGTCAATTTTACTTTCGCAGATTTATCAACCTGAAAAATTTGCATTCGTGTCCGGAACAACCCTAGTTTCAATTAATATAACAACCATTTGATTCATTTTCAGTCACGGCAACAGAATAAACAAAAAGTGAACGTCACCGGTTATAACTAGGCCCGATTCACTTTACATATTCCGACGAGGTAAACAATGATCGAGCGTGATGTAAACGCGATGGCTGCAAACTTATCGATCCAAACCGATCGAATGGCTATCCTCGATCCGTTTTGACCCATAGTCACGTGTGCATCAAGCTTGATCCTCATTTACCCCGTTGGAGTACATGGTATCATTGCTTGTTCTTTAAAAATATATAATCGGAAGATTCCTAATCGCAAAAGACAAAAAAGACAATTCTTTGCATCCGTGGCGTCTCATAAATCTCTCTATAGGGCTCTATAGCAAATAGCCAACCGGCAATACATTCTTGTAGATTTTATCACACAATTTGTCTAAATATGAATTAATGCACGAATAACAGACTTTCCCCCATTCTAGCGTAAATTTTCTATAAAACGGACTTTGTTTGAAACTCGAATTATTTTTTGTTGTAAAGAAATTTGTAATTTACGATTCAAAAGCGGCAAATTACAAATTTCTTCGCAACAAAAAGTAATTTAAGTTTCAAACTAAGTCCACTTTATACAGGGTGATTCAGTCATAATGTCATTAATTTTAACCACGTATTCGGAAGGCTTAATAAAGACAGAAAATCGGAAAAAAAAATTTTTTACTCGACTTTTAAAAATGAAGGAAATCAACCCATAACTCCCGCTACGAGGGCTGCCCTGCCGATGCCCGGATGCTCGGAAAATTTTGTAACGTAATGTCACGAACAGTTGTCGGCTAAAGGAACAGCGTTGCCAAGTTCAGGTTCAAGCTCGCCAGGTTAGTATTTGACATATAACCGACCACTTCGTACACTCGATGCACCTGGGCGACTACAGCTACTACGAAAACAGCCGGTATTTTAGATTTTAAATTAAATTTGTTGATACGATTTTCCTTTGATAAAAGACCGACAACTTTTTGCTACTACACTCGTATTAGTCTAGGGGCTAGGGGCCAGATAGGTTTCCGTAGCCAAACAGAATTCCACGGCTGCAAATAACTTATTTTTAAGTATTTTGACTTCTCGAAACCAAAAAACTTGGTGGCAAAGCCTGAAAGTGGTCAGTTTAATTGTTGTTAACAAATTGAATGTTTAAATGGCTGTAAAAAGTTTATTTTTATAGCTAGTACAATTTTTTATCTGTTAATTATTACGTTTTCTCACAACAAACATATATTTTTTTGAAAATTAAAAAAAGATTAACTTTAACCAAAGTTATTGCAAATTTAGTGCAAATATATTACATTTTCCGTCTCTGCGCGCACCAATTTTACCATATCTCTGGTTCAATTGGACGGATTGAGACGCACATCTCATTTTAAAACTTAAACTTTATTTTACAAGATAGGTAAGTTCCATTGATTAATTAATTTATTTAAAAATTAATGGCAGCTTAGAAAGTTGTGGAATTTCAACGAAAATGTTGGCTTTATTGGTTTATAAAACTTTTTTTGTTATTCAATTTTTATGAAAAGCCAAAAAAGTTACCGGTTATTGTTCCTCGCATCCTAACAATGATTTCATGCCTTGCTTGATTGTTAGAATGCAAAGAACAATATCCGGTAACTTTTTTGGCTTTTCGTCGAAGTTGAATAATAAAAAAAACCTTATAAACAATTAAAACCGGCATTTTCGTTGAAATTTCACAACTTTCTAAGATGCCATTAATTATTAAATAAATTAATAAATAAATGGAACTTAGAACCAGATATGGTAAAATTAGTGCGCACGGAGACGGAAAATGTAAGAAATTTGCACTAAATTTGCAATAACTTTGGTTAAAGTTAATTTTTTTTAATTTCCAAAAAAATACATATTTGTTATGAGAAAACGTAACTATTAGCGAATAAATTGTACTAGCTATAAAAATAAACTTTTTACAGCCATTTAAACATTTAATTTGTTGATAACAATTAAACTGACCACTTTCAGGCTTTGCGACCAAGTTTCTTTGGATTCAAGAGGTCAAATATTTAAGAATAAGTTGTTTGCACATCGGGCTCCTGGACTATATGGTGCACGTGTGCAAATTAAAACTGGGTTAAAAGGTTACTGAACCACAGGTTACCCTAGGTCGGAAACACGACGTACCGAGTTGTTTATTTGTCTCCGTCCCATTGTTTTTTTATGGAATATACAAGTCTCTCTTCTAATTGCAGTCAATATTTAAATACTGCATACAATTTATCCTCTCTTTATAATTTATCTAGTGAGTGTTGGTTTTTTATGACATTATTTCTGTAACGAAATTGAAATGGTTATGAAATGAAATTTAAATTATTTGAACTTTTGGGGTTTTGTAACTTCAATATTAAATCTTATTTAAAGTGAAACAGCTAATTTCTTTGCAGCCATAATAGTCACATTTGGTCAGATGAAACACACTACTACCCGCACACTACTCGTCGGTGGTATAGCTTTCAGAGGAGATTCGGTGTCAATGTCAATGGCGATCGTTTAATTGGGCCGCATTTTCTACCTGAACATCTGAATGGGCCGCGTTACTAATTTTTAGTAGAATTGTTTGAAAACCTTCCCCTTCGGGCTTACAGCAAATGTTGTTAAAATATTAAAATTATGATGCTAATAAAAACTGATTTTTGGCAAGGCATGCTCAGACCTCGAGGTTCTTGCTGGGCAACAATAACAATTTAATATGTTGATTGCATAAATAAAAAATAATTTATAGCATTTTAAATTATTATTGGCTGACGTGAGCAAAACCGTTTATTTATTGTCTTTATATGAGCGAAAATATATAAATATGGCAACGTTGCATCTAGGGCGCGTTGTTCATAGGTTCATATCGTAGCCGTGCATAATATTGTGACGTCAGCCGGTCAGTAACAGCCTGAAAAGGGGGTTAAATAATGATTTGAAAATATTTTTTTTCAGCTTAAATATGCATTTAAATTTTTTTTTAATCACGCCATCGTATTATACTCATTTTTCTCTATCTGCTCTTAAAATTAATGACATTATGACTGAATCACCCTGTATAAAACCTGCGTTAGAATGGAGGAAACTCTGTTATTCGTGCATTGATTCATATCTAGACAAAAGTGTCTAATAAAATCTACAAGAATACATTGCCGGAGGGCTATTTGCCATCGAGCCCTCTTAGATTCTCCGCAGAACTCTGCAATTACCTTCTCCCAAAGAGTTCAATAAATCCGCGTCCAAACTGGATATTTACAAAGCCGTGTATTCCTCCGTCGGGCTGCAGCTGCGTCCCACCTTCTTCAAATCCACCCTGGGGCTGCCCATCGCCTTCAGGGAGCTCCTGCCGTAATTCCCCCGGCTGCTGAAGCTCAGCCCGCCCTTCCTGTTCAGGCTGTCCACCATGTTCCTGACGATGCCGGGCGGGGAGGACGGCTTCTTGCTCGAGGCGGGACTCGCCGCGCCCGCCTGGTCCAACCTCAGGAACCCCGACCTGCGCTGCAAGATGGGAGTCAATTTCGTCAGTATGGAAGACCGTTCCGATTCCACGATGGTCTTCGGTTTCGTCTTGGGATCCGATTCGATCCGCTTCGTGTCGCACAGCCTCGGATTGTCCCTACCGAGCCTGAGACCCGAAGCGATTCGATTGTCTTTACTTTCCGGGCTTGAGGGAGGATCTCTGCACGTTTCATTTTCCGTCACGTTTCTGCATTCCTCGGAGGCCCGTCTCTGCAGAACGGGCGTTCTTCGCATTACGGGACTGTTCTCCGTGTACTTCCGTCTCATTAGACTGCAACGGTTGTTGCTTTGGCGTTTGCCCTCCTCCGGACTCGAGTCGCTGCGGTTGAAAATCTGTCTGCTGATACTAAACGGCGCTCTCGTGCCGTCGTTCGTCCTCTCGAAACTACAGGAAGGTTTGCCGGGTAGGGTCGACGATACCACGTCCGGCACCGAGTCGCATCTCTCCAAATTACTCAACGATCTCTGGTACAATATTGGCACGTTCTGAGGTTTGGCGTTGTTCACGTTGACGTTCTTGGTTTTATTTACGTACTTCTCGGTGACCTGCGACGGTAACGTCGTGGACCTCAATCCGATACAGTCCAAGTTGAGGTTCGACATCTTCCCGGCTCCGGACAGGGGGTTGACGTCGAACGTCCTGCTCTTGGCGAGAAACTTGATTTTATCCCTGACGGAACTGCCCTCGTCGTCCCGCAAAGCGTTCTCCTTGATCTCCTTGGCGAATCGGTTCCGGGTGAAGTTTTTTGGCACTTTTCTCAGGTGGACGTTGAACTTGTTGTCCTTCAGGTTATTGTCGTGGTGCACGGGGTATTTCCTTGGCAAGACGTTGCTCAGACTGCAGTACCCTCTCTCCGTGTCCTTCTTCAGGTCGGCATCCCCCAGTTTCTGGATGCAGATGGGCTTCTCCGCGTCGCCGGCGAACGCGGCGTCGTTCTTCAAGAAATCGATGTTCTCGTAGTTGGGGAAATCCCGAGAGTCGTTTCTGAGTATGCTCTCGTTGATTTTCTCCGTAACGAGCCGGTCGTACCTCCCGTCGCTGACATTTTCGCAGCTCTTGGTGCACGACTCGTCGTTTGAGACCTTTTCGGTCAGCGCGTCGCTGCTGGACACCTTTATGATGGGCTTAAGCACGTTGTCCCGTTTATTGTTCAACAGATTCTCCGCCGAGGACACTTTTATGATGGGCTTGAGGTTCTCGCAGCTTTTCTGTGACTTGTCGCCGTTCTTGGATATCTTCTCGGTGCTTTTCGTCATCGTCGCCATCTTGCCCTCACGTATGGGCTCTAAAGCCGGACTCCTGTGTCCGGACGGTATCCCCTCGGGTGTCGTACTGCCGGAGGAACTGGGGCTGAGGCCGCGGTAGTGGTGGATATCGAAGAGAAGATCGGGCGGAAGGGGCATTCCAACGGAGAGGTGCATCGAGAGCGACTCCAACCACACCTCCATAACCTCGAAAGGGGGCCTAGAAACACCATCCTCGTGGATTACGGGACGTTACACGGAATTACTACTACCTTTTGTCCGGGTTGAGATCCGTACAAAGGAAAGCGATCTGGTAGAAGGGCTCCGGGCACGATGTACAGAATTTTTCCTTGAACGTCATCTGGTTCAGGCCAAAGTCGTTGGAACGAGGCAAAAAGTCCGGGTCGGCTTGAACCCTGCCTATAATCTACAAAAAAATTAAAGTTAATCCTAAGAACGAAAGAAATTGAAGAGTGGGGTTTACCTCGCACAAAACGATCCCGAAACTAAATATATCGACTTTCTCGTCGTATTTATTTCCCTTCATCATCTCGGGGGCCATCCAGTACGGGTTCCCCACCACCGTGTAGCGCTTCTTACGTTCCTGGCGCTTACCGCCCGCCGTATTTTTTGGAGAAACCCTCCTCGCGCTGTTGGTCGTGTGCGACACTATTCTGGCTAGCCCAAAATCGGCGACTATGACGGTCTTGTCGTCTCGAACGAGGCAATTATGTGAATTCAGGTCTAACGGGAAGAGGGAAAGTAAATAATGAAATCATTTCTAAAGCGTTATTCACATAAAAAACCACAGGTACAACTGTACTTCAATCTTATAGTCCAAAATTAAATGGACCTTTAAGTCGCAATTTTTGTCGACTTGCCCGAATTTTTGATAAAAGTTAGTTTGGGATATACAGGGTGTTTTTGAAACAAACTCGTTCCTTGAAAAAGGTGATAGCAACCGTTGATCTAAAACAATAAGGGAGAGTAATTTTTTTATAGGTAAAAAAAAATTTCGGAGGCAACTGTACGTAATTTTAAATAATGAATTTATAATGATATGGAAAAAAAATTGTTTTATTATTAGCCCGAGAGCCAGCGACCTTTTTTGATGACCAAAAGAGCAAAAGCTGAAAAGTTCTCCTACGCTTCATTTGGTGTCACTAGTAAGAGAAACACGTAAAATAGTCATTAGAAAAAACTAATAACGCAAAAGCTGAGACTTTGTCGACAAGTTGATTATGTTATAAACAAACGAAAAAACACAATCAGCTGACTTTAGAGTGGGGGTTATGCCTCAGCTTTTCACCTAAACAAGTCAAAAATATGCGCTAGGCAAACTGATACCGCAAAAGCTGAAATTTGGTAAAGTAATAGCCATCAGTTATACGCAAAAAAATTGTCCGCTGAAGTTTTTGGGGTGTATAAGTGCTCAGCTGAGGAGTTGAAGGTGCAGCACATCGTTGAAAAAATTTTGCAACTCAAACTAATCATCTACCATTATTTTCTTTGTTCGTAAACTGAGGTTCATAATAATGCTCTTATGCGCACGAGTGCGTACATCTTTGACTTTATAAGCTGAGCACTTTTCCTTCACCACATATAAAGCTGAGCATTTTTTTCATTTAACTTACTAAGTTAGCTATTGTATTACCAAATTTCAACTTGTGCGGTATGATATGTATTAATTTTTCGTTTTTTAAGTTTTTACTAGTAATTATATAAAAATATACAACTTTTTTCGAATATTTATTTACAATAAACGTTATATGTGAAAGAATATATTATCTATTTAATTTTCCGATTCATCACACTCAAACTCATGGTCGCTGGAGTCAATGTCGATTCCTGCCATTTCTTCCTCAACACACGCTGTTTGAAACTAAGTGCAAAATATTTTATTGGGTTGGTTGCCGAAGTTATTTTGTGAAAAAACAATCATATAAACGTAGGTCGAAATATCCTTCGTTTTCAAGATACAGTGTTTAAACTTTAATTTTTTATCTATTTTTATTAATTATTTCAAATAGTTTTAAAGATATTGACTCGAAATTGAATAGTCCACGGGCCCAGACCCTTTTTTTTTTTTGATTAATAACAAGCTGAATTTTGGGGAACAGCTTCGTTTTGACGAGACGCCCAACTTGTCCCTCTACGGAAATTCTCGAAAACGGTAGCTAATAAAGCGCGAGGATGTCAAACATGTCGATTTGGTGAATGATCAATATTTATTACTAACAAGTAGTTTTTTACTTAAATCGTATGATAATTGTATGAAAGACTCGAAAAAACTTTTGTCCTACACGTTCGATGGTTTTTCCGAAGCGTCCCCCACTCTTAACATGTCAAAATAATATGATCTTAGAAGTTATTAATAACCACCTAATTTTTTTCACAGATGCTTGGTAATTATTATTATAATTCAGTGACATTTTTGTCCCACACGTAAAATAGAAGGTTTTCCTAGTCCTATACTGGAAAAATGTCATTTTCACAGGTACAATTTTCTCATTAATAACTGTAGGACAAAGAAACCAAACGATATTTTAGGGAATTTTTAATAAAAAAAAACCTATGTCCTACAAAAAAAAGAGTATGTATTGCTAGTCCTACAAAAATTATTTAAAATTGCGAATTTCAAAATCAGCATTATATCTTCTTGTGATTATACATGTCCAAACTTCGCCAAAATTGCATCCCAAAGAGAAAAATAGTTTACTGATCCCCCAGAGAGTTTAGGGGGGGTGGGGGTGGATATATTAAGCAAACCACCCTTATCGAGCCAGGTCGAGCCAAACCGATGAATTTTTTATTATATTTTAAAATCATATGTAAATGTTTTTGTATTATTTTTAATTTTTATTCTAGAAATTATAGAAACAAATTTTGAATAAAAGGTATTTTTGAGTATATTAAACAAAGAAATATACATTTTTATCTCAAGTTTAAAGGAGTTACTTACTGAACCCGTTTCAGTAACTGAATACCTTTTAATATAATTAACTTTAAATTAATTAATTTTATATACTTAAAAAAAATTAATACACAAAAATAGTTACTTAATAGTTACTAATTTTTAAAATAATTAATTTTGTTATTCTACATTAACTTTCACTATTAATATTATTCAATAACCACGCTCATGTGTGATTGTTCAGTAAACAGCTCCTTTTTCTATTGATAAAATAATAAATTTTTGTATGAAAATAAAAAAATTTGAATTTATTACTATAAAATATTATATTATATTGTTTACAAGCAATCAGAATTACTTTAGAGAATTTTTTTATTTCCTCTCTTTTTTCTCGGAAATTCGGATTATCGCACAATAATTTGCATAAGAACTCCATAGTCACTAAAAAAAGCACAAAAACGTGGACGACACTTGATTCTCTCGGAAAAAAAAACGTGGGCAAACCGCCAAAATAATCCTGATTGGTGCGAGAATTTTGAAATTTTTTATTTTCACCAATGGTGAAACATTCGATAATTCATAAATTTAAAAAAAACTTATTATTATAAAGATTATTGAATAATTCATTATTATATAGATAAATAAGTTTAAAAAAAAAATTATAAACTTCAATAAATTTTTTTTTATCATTTTTATTGAAAATTAAATTGTATGATTTCGAGTATAATTTTATTTGTTTTCATCACTAGCTTCCAACTTTTTTTGTAGGACATTGGTAAAATCTTGATTTAAACATCGTTCTCAAAAGAAAAAATCGAAAATTAGGTTGTTATTAATGAGAAAATTGTACCCGTGAAAATTACATTTTTCCAGTGTAGGACTAGGAAAACCTTCTATTTTATGTGTAGGACAAAAATGTCACTGAGTTATAATAATAATAACCAAGCATCTGTGAAAAAATTAGGTGGTTATTAATAACTTCTAAGATCATATTATTTTAACATGTTAAGAGTGGGAGACGCTTCGGAAAAACCATCGAACGTGTAGGACAAAAGTTTTTTAGAGTTTTTCATACAATTATCATGCGATTTAAGTAAAAAACTTGTTAGTAATAAATATTGATCATTCACCAAATCGACATGTTTGACACCCCCGCGCTTTATTAGCTACCGTTTTCGAGAATTTTCCTAGAGGGAAAACTTGGACGTCTCCTCAAAACGAAGCTATTCCCCAAAATTCAGCTTGTTATTAATCAAAGAAAAAAAAAGGGTGGACTAGAATGGTTGCATTTTATTTAGAAACACTGTCAGCTACCTACTAGATAATGTATGAATAGAAATTAAAAATACACAACTCGTAATAAAATGTTGTTTTATTTTTTCCCTCAAAACTATAGATCCTACGAAAAAAATTGAAGGGACTAAGGGAAAAAGTCAGTGGCGTATTATTTTTGTTTATTAAAGAAGGTTGTGGCATTCTCACACGAACGCCACTGGAGCAAGTAGAAATATTCGGATCATCCCAAAATTTACAAATTTATCCCTCCAAACTGTTTTACAAATTTCGTGTCAATAATTTTAAAAGTTTTTGAAATAATTAATAAAAAATAAATAAAAAATTTAAATTGAAACACTGTATCTTGGAAACGAAGCATATTTCAAACTACATTTATATGAACTTTTTTCGCAAAATAACTTCGGCAACCACCCCCAAAATATTTCGCACTTATTTACAAACATCCTGTATAATAATAATTATTATTATAATTATATATTATTAATAAAACGTTTATTATAAAAAATAATTACATATAGTAGGTACGAATTTTTTTAAATATTTTTAAATATTATTTTACATATGTAAATGAAATAATAAAAAATTTGCACTTAAATAATGAAATTTTAGTACCTATAGAGCGAAATATAGTATAATTCTATACCTGCACTATTTTTTTGCTCATCCTCGATAATTATATCTCCAAGGGAAGAGGGCAGCTGTTCACTCTCGAACCATTTGAAAATAAATTTGTCCCCCTTCCCTTCCCAGCCGAAATCAGTCGGATATAATTCTGTTGGGACCTGAAGATGAGCGTGTATGTACTTGTGAAAATACTTTATTCTATTTCTTACAGAACGTTTAACTAACTGAACAGTTTTTTCTTTTGTTTATAACATAATTAACTTGTCGACAAAGTCTCAGCTTTTGCGGTATTAGTTTTTTTATTTCCTTATTTTACGTGTTTGGGAGGCTGCTGCAGGAACTGCGGGAGCTGGAGGTCGATTTACTTACTAGTGATACCAAATGAAGCGTACGAAAGATTTTCAGCTTTTGCCAAATGACTAACTCAAAACGGTCACTGGCACCCGGGCTATATTGTTAAATCATTAAAGTTGACAATTAAAAAATCGAAATTGTTACAATTTTTTTATAAAAAATTAAAAAAAATATATGTATTTCTCTAAAAAGAAAATTTATATTTTTCAGAGTAGATTAAAAAAAAATCTGCTTGATGTGATCTACAACTTTTATAAGAAATAAAACGGGCTATATCGTTAAATCATTAAAGTTGACAATTAAAAAATTGAAATTGTTACAATTTTTTTATAAAAAATTAAAAAAAATATATGTATTTCTCTAAAAAGAAAATTTATATTTTTCAGAGTAGATTAAAAAAAAAACTGCTTGATGTGATCTACAACTTTTATAAGAAATAAAACGGGCTATATCGTTAAATCATTAAAGTTGACAATTAAAAAATTGAAATTGTTACAATTTTTTTATAAAAAATTAAAAAAAATATATGTATTTCTCTAAAAAGAAAATTTATATTTTTCAGAGTAGATTAAAAAAAAAACTGCTTGATGTGATCTACAACTTTTATAAGAAATAAAACGGGCTATATCGTTAAATCATTAAAGTTGACAATTAAAAAATTGAAATTGTTACAATTTTTTTATAAAAAATTAAAAAAAATATATGTATTTCTCTAAAAAGAAAATTTATATTTTTCAGAGTAGATTAAAAAAAAAACTGCTTGATGTGATCTACAACTTTTATAAGAAATAAAACGGGCTATATCGTTAAATCATTAAAGTTGACAATTAAAAAATTGAAATTGTTACAATTTTTTTATAAAAAATTAAAAAAAATATATGTATTTCTCTAAAAAGAAAATTTATATTTTTCAGAGTAGATTAAAAAAAAAACTGCTTGATGTGATCTACAACTTTTATAAGAAATAAAACGGGCTATATCGTTAAATCATTAAAGTTGACAATTAAAAAATTGAAATTGTTATAATTTTTTTATAAACAATTAAAAAAAATATGTATTTCTCTAAAAAGAAAATTTATATTTTTCAATGTAGATTAAAAAAAAAATCTGCTTGATGTGATCTACAACTTTTATAAGAAACTTTTTTCTAGCTCTTACCCTTTTTGGGTTATCTTGATAAAACACTTTATTTTTTTCACTTTTGATCGAGGGTTGAAAATAAAAAGAATTACCGTCACTTATCGTTATTATATGCCCCAACCTAACTTCCGGCAAGTGGACCAAAATTTCAATTTAAAATCCATTTAATTGGACTACTAGAGTAATGTCGTTGAATTGAACCAGGCCATACACCACACAGCCCAGATCTGACACCTTTTGATTATCATTTCATGAGAAATAAGCATATAAAAATAAATGTGCAAGTAATCGGAAATAAGGAAAATTTGAACGAGTTTTCTCGTTTTCCCGGATTGGTGTACCCTCCGAATATTAGAAAAAAAGGCCGCCATACCTCTATGGATGATGTTCATGGAATGGAGGTACGCCATCCCGGCGGCAATGTCCTTAGCGAACGACACTCTCTGCTCCCAGGGTAGCGGTTGCGCCGAGTCGTGCAACAGTTCCGTCAGAGTCCCCCCGGATATGTACTCCGTCACCAGATGCAGCCGCCTTTCCTTGTAGAGGACCCCGATGAACCGCAACACGTTGTTGTGGTGGAGACTCCTCAGTACCGCCACCTTCAACGGGCAAAACTCAATCAGAATCGGATCCAATCCGGGGCATATACGACAATTTAACGAAAAAAACTCAAAGGATTTCAAAAATTTTGTGCTTTTTGTCGATATCTCCAAATATGTTCCACAAATTCGAGCTCAATCGATGAGATCCATTCGATTCTTTCAGCCTACCGCTTACCTCTTTCAAAAAGTTCTTCTGCGCCTCCTCATCCACGCGGTACAGCTCCTTCAACACCATGACCTCGGCGGTGTCGCGCGTCGTCACCTTAAACACCTGACCGAAGAATCCCTGGCCCAAGAGCTCGCCCTTGACCAGGTCCGAGGCCCTGAACACCCTCTGCTGCGGCCTGGGCTCCAGAAACGAATAAGCCCGGGACAGTTCCACGCAACGCTTCGCCGTGGGTGTGCTGGAAAGGAAAGGCCATTTGCTCAAAAATCGGCTCTCAACGTTTATTTATTTATTCATTTCCGAAATCTCATTTAAGTTCAACCATTGTATAAGTAAAGATAGTATCATATTTCTTATAGCCGAATAGTTGACCAAATTTTAGTTCTTGAATTCGTTACAAGGAGGAGCCATATGTATGTAAACTTGATATTTAATAGTTCGCGTTCAATTTTACATTTTCCATACTGCGCCATCTTATGTTCAATAGTTAAATGATCCATTGCACAGATATTTGGAAATACAGTTTCTTTGAGATGCAATGACAGGGTAGATAGAACAAAGGCAATAAATTCGTATCACGCAACATGAAAATTAGTAAAATACCAGCTACCGGCAGATACGACGAAAAAGCTTCAGTTAATGAGGTTTGAGTTTTTATCTAGGGTTTGAGAAATTTGCCACCTTTTCGTTGGATTCGCGTCCAGAAGATGTTGTGGCGGAAACGTCGGCTAGCACACAGTCGGAGCTGGTCGTGCGGTATTTAGAACTGTGAAGTTCAGGGCGCCAGTAACCTATTAAATACCCACGTTTCTCAAGTCACTTAAAATCCGGTTACAAAATTTTAAGTTTAAAAACGTACTCGGACGCTTATGCCAAAACCAGAAAAAAAAACAACTATTAAAATATTCAAAAATATAAATTTAATAACACGTTTGTATGTATCAGAATTAGATCTCAGTTTCAACAATGAAAATTATAGAAACCGTAAATATACTTGTGTGAAGATTCAACCAAATGACACTAATTATAAGTATAAATTTAACCGCTCGTGATCACGGGTGGCGCACAATAAAAAGATATTATATTATAAATATTATAAATAGATGATAATAATTTTTGTAATTTACTTATATAAAAAAAAACAGTTGTACAAAAAACATACAAGACAAAACTATATGTTCATATACATATATAGGTATAAGAAACGATAAGAGACGTGTATCAAGACAAAATTACACTAAATATCTTCATTGGTATGAATTATCACGCATCAGACCAAAAATAACACGTATTTATATAGGTATAGATTTAGAAGAGTTGGGATAATAAATCCAATATAATTAAAGGGAAAAAAAAAAAAAAACTAAAACTACAGCTTATCTGTGGATGGTCAACGTCGGGGTACAGCAAAATGGCGGAGCAGTTTGATGGGACAGCCGGTATACTGCAACAGCTCCCAATTTTCCACGATTCCCGAGTCGTACGATTCGTAAGCCACTCAGCCAGTATTCACTTTCCTGCCGCAACTATTGGAGGCAGCCCTGACAGGTAGAAAGGATGCACAATGCACCAGAATATGCACCATGTGCTAAAAAGCCCTAAAATCGAGATTTACACCCGTGTTAAGATCTAGTCGATCGCGGAAAACAACAAATAATGACTTACGTGGTTGGAGGGTGGCTTGGTAGTGAGCTATATACATATAATAGCTTGTATAATTTATCTGGGGGGGCCGAAAATGTGGGCAGATGTCCTTAAATCCAGCAAAGCAGCCGAAACTATGAGCCGTTAGCACAGGTTCCCACCAATACGGTCACAGTTATAATGCAATTTGTCATATATCCCAAAGGAACACTTTGAAAATGTTACTATCGTCGAAAATTGTCACAGTTCACCTGCTTCACACTTTAATAGCCAACTCCCTTTCTAAGAATATCAGTATCTCGATACGAACGGTTTTTATGTTTGAATAGCCGCAAAAACGCTGTTCTAGAATATTCGGGACTACATCGATAATTTTTCACAGGAATAACATAAGTTAAACAATTTTGACAAACAGGATTATTTAATTTTAACTGCTTAATTTTAAATAATAATAATTATATACTGATTAACATTTAACATGATAAAATTACTCAAATTTATTTAAATATCTCCAAAAGAAAGAAATGTGAATTTTATGTATATTTGGTTGTATACTACTAGAAGTTGTTTGACTTTGAGCGGTTTACTCTAGGATTATTCAGAACTATACTACGACTAAAATTTTAACGTTACAAATTATTTAAATAAGATAATATTAGTTAAATCAATATGTGTGTAATTTAAACAAGATGTTTATTTTAAATTCATTAATTTCACTATAGCAATAACAGGGCTGGGTGCAAAGAAAATTGCGCGGCCGCTTCTTAAATACATAAAAAACAATTATGAACGCATATGATGTCAAGGAGTTATATAAAAAAACAATTGAATGTTGCGTTTTAAAGATATAAACAAAATATTTGTTTTTTTAATGTAACACCATGTATATTTATTGTTTTTTAAATTCCTCTACTTTTTTGATTACAGAAATATATACGTAAGAATATGTCATTACGTTTGCTTAGACACATTGCATAATATTTTGTTAATGAAGAAATTTTTTTCTAATTTTAATTTTCATTTTTAGGTTTTTTCACGTAACCCGTTCAGTAAAAGTATTTTACCTACGACCACTACTGTAAATACTTAAAAACACACCGTCTGCGATCAATGTAAGATTCCTATTACGTACGGTAAAAAAATCGCACAGTTTTCTAGCAACCGCCTAGCAACGGTCAATACAAACAGTATTGTATTGACCGTTGCTAGGCGGTTGCTAGGAAAACTGTACGATTTTTTTACCAAGCTGTGCGATTTTTTTACCATACATAAAATAGGAATCTTACATTGATTGCAGACGGTGTGTTTTTAAGTATTTACTTAAAATTTTGCGGCCAACACGTTAATTTTCAAAGATTGAAAACTAATTTTTTTCAAAGGGAACAATAACAATTTTATCAGTCAGTTTCCAATACTTATCCTCAACGGTTTTGGAGATAACCACGATTATTTATAAAAGACGAACTTTAACGTGCATTAATTTACTAATATAATTTTTAAGAAGGATGTGCCACCAAAAGATAGTTTAATTTGAAAAAAATATGTACGTCGTAGTCATGTCTTTATATACTAGACTACTAGACAATGCCAAGACCTACGTCAATTTCTAATACTACTTTTTTTTTTGAATGGCGAAAACTTGAAATTAGTAGGTATAAAATTATTATTATAATAATATAATAATACAGGGTGAGTCAGTTGTTTGTAGTTGGATTTTAACAGTTGATAGAGAATCATTTTTTAATAAGAAAAGTTCCTATAAATGTAGGTCTTAGAACGCTTCGTTTGTGAGATGTAGGGTGTAGAAAAGAAACATTTTTAAGAATTTTCCTTAATATCTCTAAAAGACCAAATGAATTTAACCAAAACCCGTTAATTTTATAAAAAATTGAAAGAGAGCCGTTTTGTTCAGAATTGATTAAAAAAATTTAGAAATTATGTTATTTTCCAGAAAAATCCACGGGCGTACGAATAATTTTTTTAAAGGGGGCAGTAACCCACCTCAGGCACGTCACTGGTGTGTGAAATGGAAAACAGATATCTTTGTTTTATTCACCATAACTAACGTGTTATGAATACCAAATTTTAGTTCAAGTTGGTCTTTTAGAGATATTAAGAAAAATTCTTAAAAAAGTTTGTTTTCTCACAAATGAAGTGTTCTAAGACCTATGTTTATAGGAACTTTAATTATTAAAAAATTATTCTCTATCAATTGTTAAAATCCTAGTACAAAAAACTGACTCGCCCTGTATACATTCTTGATAATATTTTTGACATACTGACGTTACTCTGGTAGCTTTTTACAGGGGTTTGACATTAAAAATGTACAAACCCTCGAAAAATCATTTTCACCAACACATTGGCTTTTTATTGATAAATCACTATGACCGAGCCGTAAGAAATAGGACCCGGATCGTGGACCACGAAAATGTTCTCCGGTTTATCCTAAGTTATTCAGGGTGTAAACTCTAATTTTCACCTTTCCTCTATCCTTATTATCGGTGAACATAATTCATAAATTAAAATGCAAACTTCTATGAAATTGTGATTAATTTTTTAAAATCATTTAAGTTTAATATTTTTTATTAAACTGCTCAATTTTGATAATGAAATTTGTAAAAATTTTGAAGAATCTTTGAAGTTGAAAATATTGTAATAAACTTTTAAATAAAATACTTAACTTTCAAAGTATTTTTTCAATGATTTTAGGACACCCTGTATATGTATATTTACTCACCACAATTTTCTATGCATTTTTTAACTCGCTCTTCACCACCATATTTTTCCGATGGAATTCGATGAAAAGGGAAATTTTCCTTTAGATTTTCCACATTTATAATATTGACATATTATATTTGCTGCCATTATTAATAAATTTAGACCAACATTGAGTTCTTTAGCACAAATTTCAGAAATATTAATAACGGATACAGACGATGATAGATGTCCACACTATCTTTCGTATCATTTTACTGGTTAACAAAATTTACATGGGGATTATATTACTATATTTACTTATACAATGGTTCGACTTAAAGTGTATGAAATATATGCTTAAAAAAAAATAAACTTTCGTTTCTTTTTCATCGTCCACAAGATTAATAACATCAGACTGCACATTGCAGCCGCCAAATTTTAAATCGTCAGCGAATAAACCGAATCGAGAATGTTTAAAACAAAAATTTATGTCCACGACAAACATGTTAAAAAGGAATGGCCCCGGATGAGGGCCTCGCGGCACTCCCAAAGGAGTAATTTATTGCAGGAGGGCAGAAATCATGCTCGAAATCTCAACTTACTCGTCTAACAAACGGCTCATGGACGAGCTCCTTTCCTTGTCCAGACTCTGCCTGTTCTCCGACGGGTGATTCTTGCGCCGCAACTGCCTCGATCTCGTCCCCGCCATATAACCCTCGTCCTTCCTCTTGAACAGCCTTTCTTTGTTCTCTCCCCTGCCCTGCGTGGTCTTGGCGGCCTGCCTGAGCGCGCCGTTGTCTATCGACTGCTGTACGGGTGTCTGCGGCACCGTTAACGTATTGGAGTGGTAGTCGTTGTGCACCGAGTCGGTGGATCCGAAGGACTTTGTGTCCGCGGGGACGTTCCTGGAGCTCGGGATGTTGGTATCGCTGGAAGTCGTAGTTAGGGGGACGTTGGTATGTGTGGAGGCCGTGAAGTTGGCCAGGTTTCTTGATATCGTGTCGGGGTCGTGTTCGATTGTCAGCTGCGTTTGAAATGGGAATATGAACGAATTGTATTTATTTGTTTAGCACACCACATACAAATGTAATTATATTAAAGGTAAAACTGACATAAAAATACATAATTTCAATAATAAAAAGAAATCGGGATCTTATTAGAAGTGTTATAAAAAATAACTAAATATAAATTTTTTTTTTTTACCTGGAGGACTGTGTCGGAATATCGAAGGAGATTTTCCACGTTCTCCAAAGGGGTGTCCCGGACGGGCATCCCGTTGATTTCTAAAATCTTGTCGCCGATATGCAACGACATGAGGTCGTTGTTAACGTCCAGCCTACAAAATGAAATCGATAAAAAATTGCAAACGTGTACCTCTTCCCGTGCCAGTGACGTCACCGGACGGAAAGTACGCTGCTTATAAGATGTTAATATTTCATTGTTGGCACCACGTCTCATATACGTAACCACGAAATCCCTTAAGAGGTTGCGTGCAGCCAAGATTTTCAAAAATTCAAATTTTTCTTTGCATTTTCTTGTTTTTTTTTTTTTTAACCTTCTATTTCATATAAACAGTTGACAAGTGATATTTTCCGCAAAATTCATTAAAATAAAATTCCAGAGGCTGTCATTTTACGAAATTTGAAAAAAGTTTTTTTTAATTTTTGTGAAAGTTACTTAAAATATAATGTAAAAACTTGGTATTATGTATTAACTAAAAAACACTGTACACTAAACCAAACAATTAAAGGGTCAAAAGAGTTTCCGAAATTTTTCTATGATTTTTGACAGACTGTATTCAAGTGAAAAATGGTCGTATCGAGAATTAAAAAAAAGCATTTTGAAGCTCTTATTAGGGTGGGTCAAAAAAAATCGACTATTTTTTTTTTACTTTATACTCTGAAAAATAGATTGCTTGACATATCTAGAAAATTCTCTCCAAATATGGGCTCTTAATCTTAATAGGAAGGTCCTCCGCTTTACAGTTTTCCATTTTTTCCTCAGTATTAGAAAAAAAAATCATATCTCTCTATCAACTGTTCCTTAAAAATATCTCTCCTCATATACTTGTAGGAAATTGAACGCCCTACAAAAAAAGTCTCTTACAATGTTTTCGTAAACCTCACCGTTAAAAGATATTAAAGGTTGAAGTTTGATTATTTTAAGACAAATTTCTGTTTTGCTTATGAATTTTATCTCAACACAAAATCATTATGAAATGCGCAATTCATGGTGTTGTAGGAAATTAACTGCTCTACAAAAATGGTCTCTTATGATTAGTCGATTAAATAAAGCGTTTAAAAGATATTCATCGTCAAACTTCAATGCACGCCAATTTTAACTGTTTTTGATTAATAATAATTCGAAAAATTTCAATTTAGTTTATGAGTTTTAGAGAAATTATATATAAGTTTGAGTTTCTATGAACAGAGAAATGTGTAAACTATTTTTCTAGTTTTTTTTTAGTCGTAAGCATGTTTGGTTACATCGAAAAAAAATTAATGCATTATTTCTGACTGAGTCAATGATTCCTTAAATCTTGAAAAAATAACATTTTTGTTAGAAATTTATTATTAAAAGTATTAATCTTAAAGAAAAAAAAATGTTCAATTTGTTATTAAAAAGTTTTTTTTGTTTAATTATCAAGTGAGTTATAATATTTCAAACATTTTGGTTTTGTGCTGATTTTTTTTAACTTTTTTGTAATTTTAGCCATTGAGTATGATAGCGAAGAATTTTTTTGACTGCATTAGGAGCTTCACTAGAAACTCAAATTTGTATAAATTTCCCTGAAACTTAAACTAAATTGAAATTTTCCGAATTATTAATCAAAAACTGTTAAAATTGGCGTGCATTGAAGTTTGACGATGAATATCTTTTAAACGCTTTATTTAATCGACTGATCATAAGAGACCATTTTTGTAGAGCAGTTAATTTCCTACAACACCATGAATTGCGCATTTCATAATGATTTTTTGTTAACGAGTTATAAAATTCATAAGCAAAACAGAAATATGTCTTAAAATAATCAAACTTCAACCTTTAATATCTTTTAAACAGTGAGGTTTACGAAAAAATTGTAAGAGACCTTTTTTGTAGAGCGTTCAATTTCCTACAAGTATATGAGGAGAGATATTTTTAACTAACAGTTGATAGATATTTTTTTTTTTTCTAATACTGAGGAAAACTGTAAAGCGGAGGACCTTCCTATTAAAATTAAGAGCTCATATTTGGAGAGAATTTTGTAGAGGTGTCTAGCAACCTATTTTTCAGAGTATAAAGTAAAAAAAAAATTGTCGATTTTTTTTTTATCCACCTCTTATATTCTAGTTTTTAGGTTTTTCGGTCGAAATTTTTTGAGTGCTATAGTTATCATGCAATTCTAAGAAATAGCGCGACAAAAAAAATTTTGCAAATTTTTTTATTTTTTTTCCGAGTTCACGAACTTGGAAAAATTTTTTTCAGCAAAGACATTGCATGAACCAGATTGAAATATTCACAAAATGACAAATGTTAAGCATGACTTTTACAGTTCCATATACCCAGAAGAACCCTGTGTTTCATCTCGATCTAGCAAACCGTTTCTTTGTTTCAGTCTAAACCAGTTCAAATCATGATTAAAATGGAAAAAAAATTTTTTTTTAGATTTTCTCACATTTTTACCACAAATAACTTTTAAATTGATTAAAAAAAAATTATTTTTTGAAAAATTTTCAAAAAATTTTCAATTTCTTTTTTTTTTGGAAAATTGAAGAAAACAAATTCCAATTGTTTCCAGCACGATTCTATGCCTCTGTTCATCAACCTTCAATTAAATTAAAATTAAAGTTGACTCAAACCAGCTTTTGATCCCGATTCATACCGTTTTTTGAGACTGTAATTAATTTTTGTGCAGTCTGTAATCACTTAAAAAACAATTTTCTTCAAAACTACCCTTTTTCTTCCGGAAAAAAATTTTCCGAAAAAAAATTTTTTTTTCATGAATTTGAATGTTTGCGGTTAAAATGTGAAATCATCAAAAAAAATTTTTTTCCATTTCAATCATGATTATGAAGTGTTTAAGCTCGGAAATCGTGACCCTTTAATTTTTTTCAAAAGTTTGACTGAAACAAAGAGACGGTTCGTTAGATCGAGATGAAATTTCACAGGGTTCTTCTGGGTATATTGAACTGTAAAAGTCATGCTTAGCATTAGTCATTTCGTGAATATTTCTAATTTAGCTGTCAATTTTGTAAAAAAACATAAATTACCTTTTTTTCCTGTTGTTTAAATTCGTGTAAAAGACGAAAAAAAAAAATTCCGAAAAGTTGCGGCAGCATGTTATAGGACATTTATTACAGTTTTCGAAACAGCCCTTCAATTCCCTGTACGACCATTTGTCGCCGAGATATCGATGATTGAAGGCAAGAGGATCCCTTTCCTTGTCCGATATTTCGATGAAAAATGGTCGTATCAAAATTTTAAAAAAAAGGAAATTAAAGCTGAATAAACAACCTATCTGGTCCATCCAATGGCTTAGCTGAAGTAAAATTTTTCCAAGTCCGTGAACTCGGAAAAAAAATAAAAAAATTTGCAAAATTTTTTTGTCGTGTTATTTCTTAAAATTATATGATAACCGTAGCTCCTAATAATTTTCGACCAAAAGATCTAAAAACTAGAATCTTAGAGCTTCAAAATGTTTTTTTTAATTCTCGATACGACCATTTTTCACTTAAATACAATCACGGAAAAATTTCGGAAATTCTTTTGACCCTGTAATTGTTTGCATTAGTGTACAATAGTCCAAAAAATATTCTTGAAAATGTTTTTTTTTCCACACCTCTGACTGCACATAGTCCAGTTGGTATCTGTTTCGGAATGGATGTTTTATATAGTAACGCTACTTTTTGTTGGAAGTAATTCTAAATATTATCTAAAATGATAATTGCGATATGCGCCCACTGAAAAAGTTGTGCATAATTGTTAGCGCAAGAAAACAAAAAAAAAAAATTTAAAAGGCATCGAAGAATATTGACATTAGACAAAATAGTCAAAGGAAAAAAAGTTTCGTTTTGAGATTCTCTTCAAAATATAGGTAGTCCTAAATTTTTATGTGTATTGTTGTTGCTGCAATACAGCATAGACCAAAAAAAATTCGTGAAAAAATATGTTTTTTTCATGAATTTACTTCGGACCTAGACTTTGGAGCAGCCATATAAAAAGTATGGTTCTGAGTACTTCATGATATGGTAGTAATGCAGACATTTTTTCACCGAAATCGGCCGGGTAGATTTCCCACAATTTAATTGTTAATTAAGAAAATACAGAATTATATTTATTTTTCGATTCTCTCTCACGGTAAAACCAATGATTATTTTGAGCTCCCAATTTTTATACATACCTTTTGGAGTGTCAACTATCTATCCCCATTTAAAAATTTTTGTTTTATCCATTTTAGCAACAATTACAATTTTTTCAAAAATTCTTCGAAAAAATACTTCTAAACATTTAGAGCTGGAGCTACCGTATTTGCATAGTCCTCAAATGTAATTACAGGATCAAATAGAGGAAGGATTGACGAACAAAATCCACTTTTGATTTTGTGGATACGATGAATCGTCATCGAGATATGAAAGCTCAAAGTTGAAGTGAATTTACGTCAAAACAACCTACTGTACAATAACAATCAAAAGTGATTTTGATTGTTTGAAACTAAGTCTTTATAACTATGAAAATTTCTTTAAATCGGAAACTGTTCTGATGCCAAAAAGATTTCATTTCACAGGATTCGAGCAGAGAATCAAAGAGTGAGGAGTGGGGGGCTATGCGAGCAATTTCAATAAATTTTTTTGTCAGCTTCTACAACAGATCTAGTCGCTATTATTTTGCTGTAAAACGACCTTGACAGTAGTTTGTGTTAGTTATTTCTTAAGATTTCTATTTCCGCAGGAACATATTCCTGATATTAAGGTAAATATGACTTTATAATGCAGGAAAATACTATTATATTTTTCTATTTTCCATAAATAGTAAATTTCCTTTTATTTTAACAAGTCTATTTTCATTTTTGTGAAATATTATTATTTTTTTTACATTTCCTTGCGCTAACAATTAATTATGCACAACTTTTTCAGCAGGCAACCTATTTTTAAAACAGATACGACTGGACTATAACCCCTTAAAAAAAAGCTATATTAGGGATAATAAATATTAAACGCCGCGAGAGGCAGGTTTCGCATAGGAGTCGTGGGCTTGCCATTAAAACGTACCTATATGGAGGCATGAAATAGCAGCAAATATTAAAAGCGGATGTTAGAAATGCAAAAGCCACCCGAAGCAGTTTTCCGCGGATCCTCCATATCAACCTACATCGATAAAATACATTAGTTAAATGCTACAAGTTACTGTTCTTGTTAGATTTTAATTATTATCATTACACTAGTCAACAATTTTTGCAAAATTGAAGACGCTTAAATAAAATGTTCGCAATCAGTTTTTGTTTCGGTGTTTAATCAAATTTGCGGCGCTAACTGAACCAACTGTACGGCTGCTGGGAATTATTTTTTCATAAAAATTTAAAATTTAGTTCCAACTGTGAAAAAAAGACTGACCAGAGTCTGTGCTTCATTTTATGCGGTTATTTCAATTTACTGATGAATAAATATAATTACATGTGTGTCATTTAACAAAGAGGATTAAATATCAGTTTGGAATGTTATCAAAGTTAACCAAACACTCCAGTAAACCGACCTGTTTTTCCACATAAGTTAATAGTTTTCTGTTTGTACCGGCATAAAAGAGCAACTTTAAAATTAATTGTAAACTGCAAAAATTACATATTGACTAGGCAGTATCTGTTTTGGTTTGGGTGAATCGTATATCCACGGAGATTTTTAGCTTTTTGGCTTTCAAATATCACTCGAAATGAAAATTTTTCTATGCGCTTAAAGAAAAACGTGGGCTCAACTTTTGGCGGCACAATATGTTAAAAAAATTCGAAAAATGTCATATTTTTCTTCCTATTTAATTATGTATCTTTTCAAGAGTTCATTTTAAGCGAAAATAGAAACGGAAAAAAAATGTTTGTAATTAAATTTTTTACAGAATATAACTAGTTACAAATTGAATGAATCATGATTATTATTGTAAATATCGAAAAAATCGCCAAAAATGTGGTTAAAAAACTTTACTTTTTAGGGAACTTTTTCGGGGTTTTTAAATTTAAATCATCACACCAAATTTCATCAAAATTTGTTCGATAGATTTTGCATAATAATTTTGCAATCCAGATTTTGAAAAAAAAATTGCAAATTTTCAAAATATTGCACAGCAAAAACCAAGGCCCTTAGATCCTTGAAAATTTAATCGCATATAGAAGGGCTCTCAAGCTTTCAAACGCTTTTTGAAAAATTCGAATCCGTCAATTAGGAGAGCTTGGTCGAATTTTTGTACTTATAAACAATTAGAATAACTGAATATTCAATCAAATAAAACTTTTTAAAGCAGGTTTTAAAAATTATTGGAGACACTTCTTTAAAAAAAAAACAGTTTGATTGGTCAATTAGTTACGTAGTTATAGCCGATCAAAGTTAACCGTTATTTACACTAAATGTACTGGGACATCCGGGCTAATTTTTCGAAAAGTACCTTTGGTATTCCGAGTACTTACCAGGTCTAAGTTTGCAATACTTTTCTTCATTGGCAACCTCCTTTAAAACGTGTTTAAAGTTATTTATGCAAGCGAGAAATTCAAGAAAATCGTACGGGTGGTGATGGTGGGGGAAGCAGAGAGCACGGTCGCTTCGGCCTGCTCGAAATTTAATCGGCGAATTCAAAACCGCGACACGCTTAAAAAATTTTTAATATCTCAGCTTCTAGAGGTCCGATTTTGATGATTTTTTTTTAATGGATGTCTTGCGATTTAAAAAAAAACAATTAGCGTATTTTCAAAATCCTACCATTAATAATTATTGGTCTTGCAACAGTCCGATAATTATTTTATCTTTAAATTTCCTTTAATTATCAACTTTATTTTTTATTGTATCAAAGGTAAGTGCATAAACTTATATACTGTTTATCAAAGATCAAAAACAAATTTAATTAAATATTCTAAAATTGTTTAAACAACAATTATTTTCAACAAATGTCGAAAATAATTAATTAATTAATTAATTATTAATTTAATAATTTCTTTTGTGATTAAAGTATAATTCAAATATACTGCTACTGTTTAAATTATAAGGAAATGAGAAATTAACTCATTATATTACAAAACTACAAAATTATAGTACAAAAATTCGGTCAATGTTTAAACAAGCGCCAGAGCTCTCCTAATTGACGGATTAGAATTTTTCAAAAAGCGTTTGAAAGCTTGAGAGCCCTTCTATATGTGATTAAATTTTCAAGTATCTAAGGGCCTTGGTTTTTGCTGTGCAAAATTTTGAGTTTGCAATTTTTTTGCAAAATCTGGATTGCAAAATTATTATGAAAAATCTATCGAACTGATTTTGATGAAATTTGTTGTGGTGATTCTACATAACATGAAGTTTTCTTGAGCCAAGTATAAAGGTCCTATACCCAATTTAAATACCCCAAAAAAATTCCCTAAAAAGTAATGTCCTTTAACCCCATTTTTGGCGATTTTTCAGATTTTTACAATAATAATTATGATTCATTCGATTTGTAATTAGTCATATTTTGCAAAATATAATTACAAACATTTTTTTCATCTTCCATTTTCGCCTAAAATCAACTCTTGAAAAGATACATAATTAAATAGGAAAAAAAATATGACATTTTTCGAATTTTTTTAACATATTGGGCCGGCAAAAGTTAAGCCCACGTTTTTTTTTATGCGCATAGAAAAATTTTAATTTCTAGTGATATTTGGAAGCCAAAAAGCCAAAAATCTCCGTGGATATACGATTTACCCAAATATGGACTCTTCGAAACAGATACCGTCTGGACTAATATTACACCATAGGAAGATAAAAAAGCCAGTAATGAAAATTTTTTACTTCCAAAAAGAGAATTTAAAAACAGGAAAACCTCGTGAAAAACTAACAAAATAGTGGCAGAGATTTTGATAATTTTTTTATAAAAAATGGTTACATTTTTTTCTTTTTGTTTATATTTTATGTGTTACTGCCCATTAAAATTATGATAATCAAACACACCGTATTTCTAAACAATATTAATCATGCAAAAAATGATAACGAACGAAACACTCACTCGGATATCGTAAAACACTGGCTGTTTCCCCCGTTTATGGGGTCCATTGTCAGCTTTATGCCTTTTTGGCCTCCGGGGATTTCTACCAATCTGATAGAATGCGGCTTCCTGGCAAACGGGAATCGAGCGGTCTTTTGCAGCGGCTGCATCTGCCTCTTGTAACACTGACCGCTGATTATAAAAAAAAGCACAATTAACAGAGATAAAAGAAAAATTCCACGTTTCCCGGCGATGATTAAGGCTTACCAATATAACTTTGAACGTTCCACGAGGGCGTATGAATCACCATCCCCGATGAAAGCGCTACAGGAACCGCAGCAGAAACATTCCGGATGGAATTTGTGCTCACCCGCCACCATAACAGGCCCCGTGATGATCTGACAGAACAAAAAATAGTGGCAATGGTAACAGTAAAACCTGCATTTACGGACACCTCTGAATAACAGACAATTTTGCTTAAATGGGATTTTGCTATGTAGTTTTCTTAGTATTGCCAACTCTCTATAAAACAGACTGTCTATTGATGGTTATTAGACCAGGGCGGATCTGTTTTGAGGTGGATATGAGAGGTGGCAAGCAATTTTTTTCTGGATTACCTTCAGTACAACTCGCATAATAAAAGTGTAGATCCCTAGATCTGGGCGAGGTCCGGAACATTTTCAAAATTGCAAAAGTGTTTAAAAAAATTTAAAAAATACCTGTTTTATCTGAGTTTTTTACTTATATCTTGGAAACTATGCATTTTGGAAGAATATTGAGGAGAAAAAAAAGTTTTAGAATTGAATTTTGCACGATATACTGTAAGTTAAAAATGTTTAAATTTATTACCGATGTTGCGAAATAGCAACGACTACAAACAAAATAATAAATTTCCAACTCACCTGACTGCACTGCTGACAAGCCTCGCCATACCTGGCCCAATAGTCATCCTTGCAAAACAGCAGCCCCTCTTTTTCGAAATACCAATTCGACAGTGCAGCATCGCAAGCCGAGCACCTGCAAAATTAGAAATTACCACCATGAATATAAAAAATCTACATAACACTTATATTTTTACCTGAAACATTCCAAATGCCACTCCTGTCCAAGAGCCGAGATGAACTCTTCCTCATCGATGATGTTCAAACATCCAGCACAGATATTCTCTGACGATGAGGGAAGACTTTCATCGGGATCTGTAAAAATATATTTAACAAGGAGGTATGACTAGCAATGAGATATTCCTATAAGATATTTTCCTATACTTTTATTAGTATACGATACGACAATGAAGTTTAGTAGAGAAAGAGAAATCACTACACTGAAACCAAATGTAAAAATTGTGGAAAATATTTCTAAAATATTGACTACAGTGATTATGTATAATATTAACACAAGGTTCTATTGCTGCCACCCAAATTTCAAAGAAAACAAGTCTTCAAGTTTCACGAACATATTTAAAGAAATCCGTGGGTTTAAAAAAACGTTTTCCTTCTAATAAAACATTGTCACGAATAACTCAATATCGACTCACGGAGGCCGGCCATTCCCACCAAGTGCAAATTTTCTTAAAATAGCGGCCGTCTGAAGTATTTTTTTACGCGGAACATATCACGTACTGCCCAAAATTTCCAAAATAAATACCATGTTTTCCTTTCCTTTGACACTTCTATCTGTCACCCACGCAACCTTATCAAAATAAATCTAGTTGGCGACGAAATCGAAGACCAGACGGCGACTTCCCCGGAAAACCGTAAGAAAATAGGGCAGAGTTCATTGACTGGGTCTCGGAAATTTGAGGGAAACTTACCGTTTGTCGTTTCTTCTTGCATGTTTTCGTTTACATCAGTCAAATGACTGTCATGGCGAATAGATAACAGAAACCACCACAGATTAATAGATTTAGATAGAAACCACTCACAGTCTGTCGACTTTGATATTCACACTCTTCTGTGTTCCATGGAACTAGTGAAGTGAGTATCATGATCAGGGACTTTTATAGTCTCCATGATCATGATAATATACCTACCTTTGTATCTAAAGAAATATGATATTGCGTCATTGCGTATACCCCGTGGTCATTGTATTAGGTATGTTTTGTGGCGGTCCTATTATGACGTCAGGCGGAGAGTGCGATGTTGAGTAAATGAAAAATATCTTATCTACAATTTTAGATAAACTACCAAACTATTTTCTGCTTGGACATGAATAGGATATAGTACTTGGAAAATTTTTAAATACTATTTATATGGAAAATATTGTTTATTCTATATTAAAATATTTGTCTCAGCTTAATTTGTGAAATAAAAATAAATGAAACACGAAACTGTCTCAATAAATCTTTATTGATTTTTAAAGGAACATATGTAACAAATTATATCTAAATAACAAAAAAAATGTATACTTTATATAACACTTGTGCTAGTTGGTGCTAAGAAATACGATCTTAAAAGGTATATAGAAATATGAGTAGTGTATAGGATATATATGTATTGTGCTTGAATATTTGAGCAAGTTGTTTTTCTAGAACTACATTTATTATCCTTTGTTGCCTAAACAATACCTGCTTATATGGAATGTAACAGTCTCATGATACATGTTAGCCCACTTTCGGAATGTCATGTCTATATAAGCAGGTCAAGAGGTGCCCGATGAGACCAGAAAACCAATCTATAGTACTGTATACTATAGTACTATATAGTACATATAGATCATCAGTCCGACAGTCACACAAAAGAATAATATACTTTTAAAGGCATTAATTACATTTGATTTTTTTAGAGATATATCTTTTTTAATTTTCATAAAAATGTGTAATATCAGGTACATGAAACTAGTATTAGAAAAAGTTGCAAAAATACAGTGTGTTCCATTTCTACTCGAATCTGTATTTTTCACAGTTTTGTAAACTTAAATCTATAAATTTAAAAGCAACGCAAGTTCCTCGTTTACAGATTTTCTGTAGTATATTCAATAAAACTAATTATATTTTTGATTTCATTAACTGGAAACATTTAAATCTAAAAGTCGCACTCTCACATTAATATTTTACTAAAATGATTTTTTTATATTCGCATCTTCTGTATAAAATTCATAAAACTTTCTTTTGTAGTACGAGTATAAACAAAACACACCGTACATTAAAAATCGTAACCAGTTACGAAACTTTGTCGCCGAGCCATTTGAAAATATCAAAAATATAAAATTTAATAGGGATCTAGGCTTCTTCTTTGATCAATGGGTTTTTGACAGGGTCAAATTATCGCCTGATTACGTTTCCTCGCAGAAAATACGCATACATCTAATTAGAGTCTCAAATCAATTGACTTATTTTCCTAACATGCACAGATTTTTACATAGTCGATATATACAATTTTAATCTTATGCACAAGCAACTTCAAAAGGCAACATAAAACATATTAATTTATATGAATTTTCAAATATCCCATTTTTATGTCAAATGTGACATATTTACTGTTTAAAAAGGTTTTTTTATTGATATCTAATAAAAATAAATAAATAATACAAAAATAAAAAAATAATACTATCTTATTGATGAAATGTAAATGATCGATAAAGGCCAAGAAAAATACTACAATTAGAATTAAGTAAGTACATTTTGTTAGTAAATCTATGTATATACAGGGGTGTAACTTTAAGCGGTGGTCAGTTTTTTAAGGTTAATGCACAGCCGCCTTCATAAATTATTACAAGCGACTTGAACAGCATAACTGGTAATGTCAATTAAACATCTTCAAATCTTAACGTCATCAATATTAATGATGACAATGGACAAACCGTTACGTCTACGCTCGAGATAACACGATCGTCGATTGGTCCAACAAAATCTCGTGAAAAATTACACCAAACACCAGCACGTGAAACAGAATGTTGTGTTTTAATCTTGACTTACTATTTTAATTATTTTTAATTTAATTGCCAATGCAACGAAAATAAAATTAATGTAATATTGGTATGTGGATGCGAAATATTTCGATACGTACTTCTAAAGGTCAAAGGTATATGACTACCATTCAAAGTTACATCCTGTATAATAAATATAACATAAAATGATCCCAAAAGTTGTCTGCATTTTATCAAGCGAGTTTAAAATTTACATTATTGAAACTTTACTGATATTTCAGTGTAAATTAATTATCAAAACCAACAAAATTGATTTTAAATAAGATAAAAACGGCACTTTTCGTGTAAATTGACTCTTACATAGTGAAGATATTAATAAACCGAATTAGTTAACAAATTGACACACACATAATTATGTGCTATATACATATTACAACTTATATCACCGTGTCGACACAAACAGTCTCTCAGAAATTGTTGCGAGATAAGACAACTCTGCGTTACTGAAAAACTAATGCTATTTGAACAGAATATCCACACATCAAGATACTTAATTTGGAAAAAAAAAGGTCACACGTGTATTCAACACCTTTCCTCCATTTGATAGGTTTAAAGCAAATATTTTTAAAACAAATATTGTCTTATCTCTACAAACTGCAGATAAACTATCTTTACGTGCTATTAGTAAATTTATTGTATCACAAATAATTTTCTTTATTAAAACGCATGCAGCTATACGATGCACTAAATACTCTATCAAAATAAACTGTTACAAACATTCAACGCAATCGATTTTCTGTGTAAAAGACGCATGCTACTTTTCACACTTTCCAGACAAGAACGAATGAGAAAAAATTGACAAACCATTTTTCCTACTGCACTTTTTTTTTATTCTTGCATTCGTTCCTGTCTACGGCGAAGCCAGTTTCTAAAATATGACTACATTCAACGTGCACATACCGTGCAACTAAATATCTCAAAATTATTGTTATTTCAAAGTCGTGGATTGATTCCATTTTTATAAAGTATCGTAATCTTAACTTAATGAACAAATTAAATTAATTATATATTTTGAGAATTTTTTAAAATTGTAATTGTGTTGAAAAAACAAATTTTAAAGAATTTGTGTTGGAAATTTAATTTTAATTTTACATTAATAATATGTTTCAACTCAACTAACGAATTAAAAATAAAATTTTAAAAGTAAACTTGGCAAAAATGGACACCAGAAATTTAAATGAAAAACTTTATGAGTGGTTTGAGTTTTGAATTTAATAAGTTCTTCGCTAACTGATATTGGAGAAACAACTACTCTGCAGATTACAGTCCTGCCCAACATTTAATTATACCTGCAATATCTAGTAATAGCGACAATTAAGATATGACATACTTTGCGGGTTATATCGTTATATCTCACCTACATTCTCGACTTACTGCTTGATCATTGCAAATTTTTTAAATCTTATTTTAAAGAAACCCTTGCGACACTGAATATTATGAAAACAATCCCTTGTTTGTATATATATGTAGTCACAGATATACCTTTCACAATCTACATATATTGTTAGATCCGTAACGGATAATTAAAAAAAAATAATTCTCAAAATATATGAATAAAAATTTGATACCAACATGCGGCCGATCACAAACATCAATTCAAATTAATGAAATAGGCTACTTTGAATATTGTCGATGTAAGTGACGGGCGGCGTGTTTGTTTTCTGAAAATGATCCGCCATAAGCTGCTTCATAAGCAACTAAAATGGCAAGTCGGCCTGGATCTTCACAGGTTTCTTGCCGAAACGCTAAGCTGCGCAATAAAAGGTATACTTATTTCTCCTGTCCGCACTGCCTCACTCTATTACTTGGTTTGGACTGAGATATAGGCGCTTCGGGTAACTTCTCTTTCAACATGTTGAATTTGGCCTGCATGAGTTTGAGCTGCATATGGAGCGTGGAGCTGAGTTGTTTTTGGAGGTCCTGTACCTCCATAAGGTCTTTACGGAGATTCTGGTAATTCGTTTTTACCTCGCTCACCGACTTTAGTAAATTGTTAACCTCTATCTGTTCCCCGGTATCCGAGAAAATCTCGCTCTCTATGTTGCCCACCTGGAGGGCGAGGTTACCCATTTTCTGATCGGTTTCTTTCATCTGGAAGTTTTTTTTAAATTACACTTTGATATTCTAATATAAAAGCGGAAAATGTTACGTACCTTGTTCTCCAGGTCCTCGACGGCCTGTTCCATTTCAGGCTAATATGTTACGTTCACAACTTTTTTTTTAATAAAAAAATTTCATTATACCTAGTTCCTACAAAAATTAAAAGTGGGTCAATCAGCTGTCAAAGTCATTCTGGCTGAAGACCAATCAGAAAAATCATATAAACAGTACGGTGAGATAGTCTTCTATGCGAACTTTGAACTGTCTTTATTCTTTTCTGGTGAATGTTTGATTGGCTGTATTTATTCAAGAACTCGATATGTACCAATCACGTAGTAGGAAAAAGAGATGCCGACAGTCGTGATTAAACATATTTCCACATCACATAAGAGAAAAATAGACATATATGTCTTGAAAGGAATGAAAAGATCGTAAATCGAATTGCCGAATAACCGAATTGTCACCACAAAAACAAGAAATGGAAATAGTAAAAAAATCCATTTGTAAACGTAAACAAACAAGCCAAACGAGTAGAAGCTATGTTTGGTAGTGGTATAATCTCGTCTTAAAATGAATAAAGAAACATTTTGATTAATTATTTTGGTTCGGAAGAACCCTGTGTCGGAAATTCAGTTTAGTTTGTCAATATTTTATTTGTTTAAATTATTTGATATTCCGCTTCCGCCCAAATCTTTACTACGTCTAGGATGGTCAGAGGTAAGCATTAACCAGTGAGGGAAATTTTCAGTTAAATTATATAGCTTCGCCCTCGTTTGCGTAATATCCCATTAATTCACACTATGCCTTATTAAACTAATTAATTTTCAGCTCTATTTAAACAAAAGCCAAATAGAAGAAATACACTCCACAGAAAAACTTTGGAAAACCTCAACCACAAAGTAACAGAGTATTTTTCTGTAAGGAAGTCCGATAGAAGAACTAAACGGGAGCTACAAGAAGAAAAAAGGCTACTCTTAGAGTATGCTCTGAAGAAAGGCATAGAAGAGGGGCTGGAGGTTAGAAAAATACAAATTTGAGTGAGGTGTTTTTGTACAAGTAGTATTTCTTTTAGGTAAGATATATTAACGGAAAAGGCCGGGGAGTTTTTGCTTCAAAAAATTTCCTTAGAGGGGAATTTGTGGTGGAATATAGTGGCGAACTCATCGATGTGAATGAAGCAAGCAGACGAGAAAAGGTTTACGAAGAAGATGAAAGCACGGGGTGCTACATGTATTATTTCAAGCATAACGAGCAACAGTATTGGTAAGTCGGTTCTTGGAGTATTTTTTTTATTATTCTATTAAATATTAACAAACATGGGTATAAGCAGTGTATATATGTAATTTGTGAACATCACAAACGCTAAAAATAAATAAAAACATTTTTTTCAGTGTCGACGCGACCGCAGAATCCGGAAAGCTGGGTCGGCTGATCAATCACTCCCGCAATGGTAACCTCGTTACGAGAACCGTACTGGTGGACGGCAAACCGAGGCTGGCTCTGCTCGCTAGGGCCGATATAAGGGAGGGAGAGGAACTGCTGTACGATTACGGGGACAGGTCCAAGGAGGCCCTCGAGCACCATCCTTGGTTGGCATTGTAATGAACCTTTAGAACGGGTAGAATTTTAGGTGTTCTTGTGAAGGTACAATTTATTTGGCGACGGATAAGACGGTCGGGTTCATTGGAAGGGGGTGGCGCCCAGATCCCAAATGAATTGTTCCGGATGTCTCGCAAGGAATTCAGCAGTATTTGTTCTAGCGTTCACGGTGAATGTCGTAAAGTAAGAATTGTAGGATCTTATTAGACGAGTCGTATTTATATTGTTAATTTTTTACTTACGTAGGTGTTTTTTTATTAAAGGTAGTCTAATTCGATTTTGCTTCATTTCTCGCGTCCCCAGCACTAGAGGTTTTGTTCAAAAAATATATCCATGATTTCGACAAACTGGTATATCGCAAACTTCTGTGCACAAAGCGATCAGACGTAATCTACTACACCCGTTAAATTCTCCATAAAATAAAATAATAATTTTTTTAAGTCCGCCAACTGGTTAAAAAATTCTGTCACATTTTAATTAAAATGCTTCAATTGAGCTTTACTTACTGTCAATTAATGCTCTTGGTACACTCACACCGTGTACCAAATTTGGTTTTTCCAAGTTCAAGTACAACCGAGATTAATTTTTTTCGAAATTTTAAACCCCACTTTCAAAGTCTACAACTTCTCAGGGGTGCAGCTTGGCAGAGGTAAGTTGCGTTAAATCGCCATATTTTGGTTTCCCCTACAAGCCCTACTTTGTGTCGGTTCGTATGCGAAACACCCTGTATATTTTATTATTAGCTCTCATGTTTTTACTTTATCCTAAATATATTAACGCAATTCAAATAAATTCATAAAATTTTTCCCGACATTTTTCCTAAAAAATCGCATCAACTTAGGTCGGTTTATTTTCTCTTTATAAAACATTTGTTTGTCAATTGAATCTACCATGTGCTTCACAAAGACAAACGCATGTAGAAAATTCATAATTTTTTTTAGAGTGCAAAATTGTACTATATGTTAACTTGATCAACTTTATCGTATTTATCTTCACTAGGGAAGCTGCATTTTGTCTTTGATTCGAAGTATGACCCTACCTATTCGCTTCCAGATACTCTGTACTTCTTCCTTCATTTGTTTTTGATATTCAAATAAAGTTGGTAATTTTTATTTTTCATCCTTAGCGCGTCTCAGTGGCCGAGAGTGTAGCGTGGTTAGCGGAGGTTTAGCGAGAGAGATGTATAGGAGAGTATATGTTATCTCTCTCTAGCAGCATGCGATTGCATGTTGCTAGATGGAAACAGAAAATACAACCCTATACCCCTCTCTCTTTAAACTTCCGCTACACTCTCGGCCATTGGACGCTGCCAGCGCTACCTGCAGTAGAATATGCACTAAGCACAGCCAATATATAAGCTGTGCACTAAGTTTCCATTAGTTTTATTTTCATTATTTATTAATGCGTGGTTTATATTTCATTAGTGATGGAAATAATCGAATGAATTAAATAATCGAGAGGTTACCTTTCGAATTCATTTTATAATCGAATGATCATTCGAATGATATATAATCGAAAGTCCACTTCCAAAATTTCCGACCTATCCCAAAAATTATATGAGAAAAAAAACGANAAAAAAAAAAGCTCACGCACTTCAAAACCTAACCACTTTTTCGTTTTATTTCAAAAAAAAGGTTACGCAATTAGTGACTATTTGCAGTATGCACTAACATTTTGGGGTGCAACCGTAGGGTAATAATCACTCGAATGGTGGGAGTAAACATCTCGAGATATCTCGAGTGATCTCAATAATCGAGTACCACTCGATTTTTCACTCGAAATCTCTCATCACTACTCGGCCATTGGACGCTGGGAGCGCTACCTCCACTAGTATATGCACTAAGTTTCGATTAGTTTTATTTTCATTATTTATTAATGCGTGGTTCATATTTCATACACGTACTTCTAGTATGTGGGTTCATATAGGTAGTCGTGAATTTGCGAATATGGTTCTGATGGGCCAATTTAAATAAAAAGTAAACCAATCAGTATAATTGTAGCTGCTTTCCAATTGACAAGAGATACATACATACTTCGGAAGCGCTTCTCAGGAACACCAGATTAACTTTTTGCGTTCCAGTATTAAAGTGTGCCTATTTGTTTTCCAGTACCCCCCTCACGCACCATATTTTAATTATGATCTTAACAATAATAATAATAAAAATAATAATTAATTTAATTTATTTGTCCAGCAAAGAAACTTCCACTTACAGGACATACGTATAAAACATATATCAATTGAACTGATTATTAAAAACTGAAAATACAGTACAGTACTTGAAAATTATTTAAATATTTACGTGTTTCTCTCGGTGTGCCAATTGTAGAACAGGAGAAGAACATTTCAGGAGCTGTTCCCTGGCAATTGGAAAGCAGCTTATGTGAACCACATACCTGTCAAATCGCAAAATATAAAAAAGACAAACGAATGACAGCCACATGACAATTATAGCTTGCGGGAGAGGCGTCGTTTGGCATTTTCCAGTTTAGCAAAAAGCTGTTTGAATTCGTAAATTTTTTGTTTATGTAAGAAAATGTAACAAGGAAGGGTTCAAAAATTTGTTTAGGGTGATAAATGTTGGTGTCTTAATAGTGTTGCCTTTTAATTTTATTCTGTTACGGAGAATACCCGGAAATTTGCGCCAAGATCCTGTCTCCTGTACAATATATGGATGTGAATAACTGCAGAAATGGTTAGAGGTACGTAGCTATTTTGATAAATCCTGTTTTTAATCGTTTTCTGCAAATTTTAATTTGTTTTAAAATTCTGATTTTACTGCCAACCGCCATTTTGTCCGTACCGTAATTATTTGACGACATAACCTACAAAATATTTATTTTCATTCTCTTTAAATACAAAGGAAATCTGCCGTTTTATTATTATTATATTCATGTTTGGAAATTTTATTATAACACTTGCATTTTTGTTTCTTTAATAAAAAAGAATTAGATGTTTCATGAGACACATTACATTAGATGGAATTACCGACACATGGAGTACCCTTCAATTTCCTTTGATAATGCATACAAAAACACAAGACACACGCCACAATATTCCTTATTGAGATCTACGAAGGCTCGTTTCTTTATATTGATTGGCCGCGTGGCTGAGTCTTGACTTTTTTTTCTCAAAAGCAATCTCTTCATCCTCATCGCTGTCAATTTCGGGCTCCCCAGTGACAAAAGTCTGGGCGGATCTTTCTTCATTCTGTTTCGAATCAGACTCCTTCTGTTGGTTCTTCTCTTCGCTCGCTTCCTTTTCCAGCTTTGTGGGCACTTCGGATTGGACAGAAGACGCTTGAATCATCTTAGACGCCATCTTTTCTCTGATACACCTGCCGTCTTTATTAGGCAGGCAAACACATTCCTGAAATAAGTTTGGATTAAATAATAATAATTCTTCTAAGATACGATGTCTCTGGGAAATTTTTCTGGTTATTAATTTTTATCTATAAATTTTGTGTATTGAAAAGATAGTATTTACCTCTTGACTGGTCTTGGCACTGCTCGTTGAGCTGACCCTCTCCGATGATTTCTCCGAAGGTTTCTCCGAAGGTTTCTCCGATAGTCTCTCTGATGGTTTCTCTGACGTTTCTGTCTGTGCATCTTCGTCTACTGGACTGGCGACGGTGTCTTCTGTACTAGTTTTCTTATTGATCAGGGAATCTAGTTGGTTGCAGTCCTTTGCCACCATGGTCATCAGATCGCCTGAGTTCTCTTTCAACCTTTTGTACTTCTCTTCAATTTCCTCGATAGTCGCATCGTAATTCTGTTTTGCTTTCATGCGCTGGGCCATACTTTTGTTGATCTGCAATTTACCAGACATTTGATTGATAAAGTTAAGTACCTACTGTTCATAGGGACGGGGAGCGAAATATTTGAAATTACTTGTTTGCTACCAACAAGTTTAGTATACTACGGTAATAAGTAACCTACGAGACACAACTTGTACGTGAGTCTCTCCATTTCCACTTCCAATTTTTTCCGTTCATCTCTCTGCTTCTGAATGAGGAACATCAGTTCGTCCCTCTGCGTTCTCAGTTCTAATAGGCAGTGGCAGATCTTCTCGTTGTTCTCTTTCAGCTCTCTGCCGATTTCCTCTTCTGTGACATTTTTTTCCATTGTAAATTTTAGCACTGTATTTGAAATTACTTAAAAATCAGACTGTATATTTGTCATCACTGTCAATTTTATTAGTAAATGTCAATTTTGTCTCATACTTAAGTAGGACACCAGTTGAGATCTCAATAATAACAATTAAAACGGCAGATGGGGGCACTTCAAGTGGCTGCACTTACAACTGCAATATTTTTACGTAACTAATGGCATGTGAATAAGATAAAACATGAAAAGTTCTCTGACTTGTCTGTTAAGTAATAAACGTGAAAGAGTAACGGCAACAGCGCAATAGAGTATGAATAGGTGGAGGGACATTTAAATAAATGTTTCTATTCACAACTTATTAGTCATTAGAAATGGATTACATTCAACTTGTGTTTTTCAATTAATTTTGTTAAGTTACTGTTATAAACGACAGAATTGTTAATAAAAAAATAGAATAATATGCAGTATGCTGCAACACAATACTCTTTTGAAATAACAAATTATAAAAAAATAGTGTATACCGAGGGGCGATCCGCTAAGGAAAAAACGTACGAAGATTACAAAATTTATGAAATCTCTTGTAATGTATCTGCAGATTTCAATATCGATTAAAAAAAAATACAAATTTCATATAAATAATAAAGATTACAATATCTTTCAACCGATTACAAAACATTTCAGGAGATTTCAGAGTTATTTTAGTAGATTTCAATGATTATTTAAGATTTCAATAGGATTATTCGAAATTAAAAGAAGATTTCAAAATTTCTTAATAATATTTCAAGGAATACGGGAAGATTACAATAAGTTTTGAATGTCCATTTGAACAAAAATAATTGAATTAACTTCAACTGTCATTCATTTCATTCATTAACAGTAGTGCTTTGATTAAGAATTTCCAGTATCATTTTTACGCAAAAATTGTAACATTCTGATTAAGTTTTTGTTCGAATGAACGTTAAAAACTTTTTGTCATGACAAAAATGATAACGCCATTTTGAAAGTAGGTAAGTATATATTTTTATTGAAAGATAAAAATATAATAATCCAATAAACTAATAAAAATAAAAAAAAAAAAGTAACATAAAATAAACATTTTCCCAAAAAATAAATAATAAGAAATATTTTAAGCTTTTATTAACACTTGTATTTAATACTTTACCTGTATACAGTGTATTTAAAAAAGACGCGGCAATATTTAAGGGGGTGATTGCCCAGATCATTTTATAAAAAAAAGTTCCTATAAACATACGTCCGCAAACGCTTCGTTACCGATCTACAGAATGTTGAAATTTCATTAAAAAAACAGTAAAAATTAAATTTCTCCAAAACCTCTTGATATTATAATGAAATTTTAGGCCTGTCAATAGCTATGGCAGACGCGTACTTTGCAATACAAAACGATTTTTTAGTCTTACCAGTGACTAGCTATTTTTAATGAAAAAAATAGGACCCCGCTGGTTTTTCTAAAAATATAATTTTTTAATTCCTTGTTCAATTATGAAGAAGAAAGCTTTCCTCAGATTATACGCACCGTACGTCACACCGTTATTGAGTAAAAAAATAAAAAACATTTTATTGCGCACCTAAACCCAATGTTGTTTTAATTGAGAAATTTAAATTATTGAACAAAGAAATTCAAATTATCAAATTTGATTGATTTTTGAAATGTGGTACATACTGTTGTTTGTAGTAGGTAATAATAAGGGGCTGCGTTTTAGAGAAATTTAATTTTTACTGTTTTTTAATGAAATTTCACATTCTGTAGATCGGTAACGAAGCGTTTGCGGACCTATGTTTATAGGACTTTTTTTATAAACTGACCTGAGCAATCACTCCCTTAAATATTGCCGCGTCTTTTTTAAACACACTGTATACAAGTAAAGTATTAAATGCAAGTATTAATAAAAGCTTAATATATTTTTTATTTATTAGTTTTTGGGAAAATACTTACCTACTTTCAAAATAGCATTATCATTTTTGTCATGACAAAATGTTTTTAACGTTCATTCGAACAAAAAACTTAATCAGAATGTTACAATTTTTGCCCAAAAAATGCCTGATACTGGAAATTCTTAATCAAAGTACTACTGTTAATGAATGAAATGAATGACATTTGAAGTTAATTCAATTATTTTTGTTCAAATGGACATTCAAAACTTATTGTAATCTTCCCGTATTCCTTGAAACCTTATTAAGAAATTTTGAAATATTCTTTTAATTTCTAATAATCCTATTGAAATCTTAAGTAATCATTGAAATCTACTAAAATAACTCTGAAATCTCCTGAAATGTGTTGTAATCTTGATTATTTATATGAAATTTGTAATATTTTTTGAATTGATATTGAAATCTGCAGATACATTACAAGAGATTTCAGAAATTTTGTAATCTTCGTCTGTTTTTTCCTTGGCGGATTGCCCTTCGGAACACACCAATCGCACCATATAGGTTTCTGTCGAGGTTTCTGTGGCATTCTTTGGAAAATGAGGTAGGGGGGGGGCGTTGTATAACGACTACATCGACGAAATTCATTAGCTGATCACATAGATTACAGCGAGGATTACAGATAAGATTACTTAGATTACAGACAGATTAATAGATTACATATAAGATTACGTAGATTACATAAAGATTCCAGGGCAAATGTACGAAGATTACATCAGCGGATCGCCCCTCGGTGTATACCTTAATATATGGGGTGTCCCTGAAAAGGATGGACAACGCTTGACCACAGGTTCCTTGAATGAAAATAAGACTATTTAGCCTAACTTACCTATATACAAAAGTGCTACTGAGATATAGCCTTCTAAATATAGAACAGATAATCTAGTTTTTTCCAAATAATTTGAAAACTATTTTTCTTCGAAACTTCAAATTTGATACTTATTTTTTTATGTAAGGGCAAGGTAAATATAGAATTTGGAGAGAATACATATACAGGATGTTCTATTCCTAGTGCCTGTGCGCCACTGGCTATCCCGTAACTTTTTTGTGTATGCGCCAATGACGACAGAATTTAAATTTTTAAAAATAAGCATTCATTTAGAAAATTTTGATATCGTTTATGGATTTCGAGTAAATCTGGCATTTTTTATACATTAAATATAGGCAAAAATTCCGATTTGTAAAAAATAATTTATAACTGCACATTTTTAGTATTAGTATTATCAATCGATAAAATAAAAATCAACACTAATATTTTAAATAAATAGTATCAATTATTAATAATGTAAGAAAGTTAACATTAACATTTTAAATAAACCTAAATTGATATTTGTAATCACATTAAAATAATATTACAGTAAATGCACAAAGTTACTTCCTTGTTCTTAAACGCAAGCATTAGTTCTTCGAAAATGAAAATGAATTTTATCCAATAATTGTGCATTACCTCTCATAACACTAATTTCATGTTGTATTCTTTCCCATTATTCGTTTTCTGTATTTACTGAAAAGTTATAAACTGTGGTCCGCAACGCT
>NW_019416795.1:333757-349072 GCF_000390285.2 Anoplophora glabripennis
AAACTTAAACTAAATTGAAATTTTCCGAATTATTAATCAAAAACTGTTAAAATTGGCGTGCATTGAAGTTTGACGATGAATATCTTTTAAACACTTTATTTAATCGACTAATCATAAGAGACCATTTTTGTAGAGCAGTTAATTTCCTACAACACCATGAATTGCGCATTTCATAATGATTTTTTGTTAACGATTTATAAAATTCATAAGCAAAACAGAAATTTGTCTTAAAATAATCAAACTTCAACCTTTAATATCTTTTAAACGGTGAGGTTTACGAAAACATTGTAAGAGACCTTTTTTGTAGGGCGTTCAATTTCCTACGAGTATGTGAGGAGAGATATTTTTAACTAACAGTTGATAGAGAGATATGAATTTTTTTTTTCTAATATTGAGGAGAAAATGGAAAACTGTAAAGCGGAGGACCTTCCTATTAAAATTAAGATCTCATATTTGGAGAGAATTTTCTAGAGGTGTCTAGCAACCTATTTTTCAGAGCATAAAGTAAAAAAAAAATTGCAGATTTTTTTTGATCCACCCTAGTACCTAAACATAAATATTCCTTACTTTTTGAAAAATACATTATATAAGTTTATTATAAGTGCGTGGTTTCAATCATTCAATGTGCATTTCAACCCCAATGCAGCCAACTTAAATTTCTAGTCAAATTTAATTTTGTGTGAGATAGCATGTTTTTCCTTAAAGATCTAAGGTAGCATGTTTTCCACACACAATTTTAGGTAGCATCTTTTTCAAGTACAATTTTAGATAGCACGTTTTCGTAGTAATGCGTCGATATGTATTTGAAGAAATAATCAGTAACTTTTTTTTACATAATTACACAACCATTGGATCCAAAAAAAAAGTGTTTATTGCAGTATGAGCACCGATTAAACTGTCATATTTCATCCTAGTAACAGCGGCTATGCCCACGACTCCCATCATGCAGACGAGACGTCAGAAGATGACGTGTCCGGACATCAGGAGTCCCCCCACGCCTCATAGGATCGAACTGAGGAACGACAGCCTAGAAGAGGGTAACTGTAAGAAGCCCCTCGTCCAGAGCTACCAGCCAGCGCCTAAGGCGAGGAGAAGGTAAAATATGTGTCCGTTAACATTGCAATAACATCCCTAACGTTACGCCGTCATTATGTGGTTTAATTGACCTGCTCGTTTATTGCACGCAGTCGTTTTAAGGTTGAACAACAACCAGCTGATAAGCCAGCCGGAGGGTAAAAATGCCGACCGAGGCAGCCACAAGCTGACCGAGTACTTCCCCGTCAGGCGATCGGCGAGGAAGACGAAGAAGACCGTGTTGGAGGAGAGGCAGAGGGACTTGGAGCAGGCACTTAGAAATAAGGTGGAGGAGGGGCTGGAAGTAAGAGATTTCTCGCTGTATCAAACTGTTAAGCGAGTAACTTTACAGAGTTTGTTTTGTCTAAAGTTATTGTGAAAACTGATGTCAATTGTTTGCAAGTTATAGCTTGTCAAAGTTCCTTTTTTTTATTTTTCTATTTAAATAACTTATTTAATTCAAGTTCGATCGGTCTCGCATTTGGCACACCCACTAAGTAGATAAATGTCTATTGGACCAGTCGGAGAAAAGTTTCATTATGCGCCGCTAGAGGGCAGTTTACCTAGAACTCAAAATTTGTTTTGTTCATAACTTTTTTCTCTTCACGGAAATTTAAACATTGTTGAAACGAGAAATAATAGAAAAAATTATTTACTCTTACTTCAAGCCGATAAATGTAACCTTTTAGGAGGAAATCGCTATTAAAGTGTTATTAAACATCAAATTTTTGATAATACGTTCTGCAATTAATCAAGTTGTAATGCTGTAATACCATCTCTTGTAAAACCATCTTTGTTTTGTTAGTAAATAAAATATTATTCGTGGCTTATTTTTTCACAACGTCATTACAGAGCCGAAAAAAAATGTATTACGGTGAAAAATTAAACATATCTGCTTTACACAATTTTTATTACATTGAGGCATGGCACCTTGATTAATTACAGAAAGAATTATCAAAAATTTGGGGGATCTGTCGAAATATTCCACTTTTTGGATGTAAGAGGGGGCAAGCAAATTTTTTCTGGATTACCTTCAGTACAACTCACATAATAAAAGTTAATACTTTTTTTTTTATTTTTAAACAATCAGATTACATTTATCAATTTACAATTTAGTTTTTTAAAAAATTGTAATATTAAGGTACTCGGAAAGACGCTTCTTTTAAAAAAAAAAAAAGAAGTTAAATTCCTACTATTTATTCTCGAGATATAACCGGTCAAAGTTTATCGGCATTTACCGTTGCTGTCGAAATATCCCACTTCTGGAATGTAAGAGAGGGCAAGCAAATTTTTGTTGGAATACCTTCAGTACAACGCACATAATAAAAGTGTAGATCCCTAGATCTGGGCGAGGTCCGGAACATTTTCAAAATTGCAAAAATGTTTAAAAATTTTTAAAAAAATACCTGTTTTATCTGAGTGTTTTAATTATATCTTGGAACCTATGCATTTTGGAAAAATATTGAAGAGGAAAAAAGTTTTAGAATTGAATTTTGCACAATATTAAAAATGTTTAATTTTATTACCGATGTTGCAAAATAGCAATAATTGATGAAAATAAGCCAAAATAATCAAGTTTTTTGGATAATTTTTTAAAAATATTTGAATTGCTTCGAAGGTATTGTAATTTTGGTAAAAAATTTTAGAGTATAATAAAACAGACTAAATTTCAGTAGTTTTAGTTTTTCGGTTTGATTAGTTTTCGCAAAATAATTTTTTGAAAAAAATTTTTGAATTTTCAAAATGTTGCACAGCCTCAAATAAAGCATTTAGATGCTTGAAAAATTTTTCACAAAAAAACACCGCTCAACTTTTCAAATAGTGTTTGAAAAATTGAAATCCGTTACATTTTTAAAGTTGTCTTTTTTTATTTTTACATTTATCAATTTACAATTTAGTTTTTTTCAAAAATTATAATTTTAAAGTACTCGGAAAGACACTTCTTTTTTAAAAAAAAAAGTTAAATTCCGTTTATTGGTTCTCAAGATATAAGCGGTCAAAGTTTATCGGTATTTACCGTTAATTTATAAACAATTTAGCAATAATCTTTGATCCAGTGGCTCCCTTTTTCCGAGTTCTAAGCTGGAAAACACTTTCATATCCATAAGTTATCGGCAACATAGATGAATCAGCGGAAAAGCTATCGCTCGCACGCGTGAAAGGTGATTCAAAACACGAAAAGTGGGGGAGGGGGCTTTCGCTCCGAGACTGAATTCGGAGGTTCAAAATGCGAAGGTACGAAAAAAATTGCATTATCTCGGCTTCTAATGGACCAATTTCGATCTTTTTTTTTTAATCCGATGTCTCGCCAGCCAAGGAATTTGAATATCGTAATGCCAACTGTCTAATTTGCACATATTTTGTTATAAACAAAGTTTATTATTTATGCGTTAAATATACTGTATATTTACTAGTGCTGGCAAAAACTGGAAAAAAGTGAAACCAGTTAACCGGGTTCCATAAAAACCGATTTCAGATAAAACCGGTTAGTCGAATAATTGCTAAAACCGGTTATTCGAATAACCCGTTACTTGAATCGCCAAAACCGGATATCTGAAATTTGGTGCCTTACAAAGACAGACCCGGAGAAATTGTCCAAAAATCTGGAAGTCAAATTTGCTTACGAAGAAATCGATCTCCTAAAAAATCAATTGCAATCGGACAAATCGATGTCTAAAAAAAAAAGGAAGTAGATCATCGAATAATCGGTTATTTGAATAATCGGATATTTGAAGATTCGAATAACCGGTTTTCGGATATTTGAAGAATCGAATAACCGAATAACCGGTTTTCGGATTTCATAAAAATCCGAATTATCCGAAACCGGTTAACCGACTATCCAAAAAACCGGTTTCAGTTGCCAGCACTAATATTTACCGTATGCTATTGCATTTGTATCAATGAAAAAATTTGTATACATATATATTTTAACACTGAATATGAATTACTTAGATATAATTATTACAATTATTTAAATAATTTTTGGTTAAACAAAAATTATTTGGAAATTAATTTTTTTGTTAAATACTGATAAAATTAAGAAAAATTGGTACTTTAAAATTATAATATTTGAAAAAACTAAATTGCAAATTGAATGTAATCTAATTGTTTAAAATTAAAAAAAAGGGTGTTAACTTCAAAAATTTATTGTGGCCATCCTAATCAACCGATTTCAATTTTTCAAAAACCATTTGAAAGGTTGAGCGATCTTTTCTATGTGAAAAAATTTTTCTAGTATTTAAATGCTTTATTTGAGGCTGTGCAACATTTTGAAAATTCGAAAAAAGAATTTTTTTTTAATTATTTTGCGAAAACTATCGAACCGATTTTAATGAATTTTGGTGTGTTGTTTTATTATACTCTAAAAGTTTTTTTTACCAAAATTAGAATGCTCTCAGAGCAATTAAAATATTTTAGAAAAATTATCCAAAAAAACTTGATTATTTTGCCTTTTTTTCATCAACTATTGCTATTTTGCAACATCGGTAATAAATTTAAACATTTTTAACACAGTATACTGTGCAAAATTCAATTCTAAAACTCTTTTTCCTCAATATTCTTCCAAAATGCATAGGTTCCAAGATATAAACAAAAAACTCAGATAAAATAGGTATTTTTTAAATTTTTTAAACATTTTTGCAAAATTTAAATTGTTCCTGACCTCGTCCAGATCTACACTTCTATTATGTGAGTTGTACTGAAGGTAATCCAGAAAAAATTAACTTGCCCCCTCTCACACCCACCTCAAAACAGATCTGCCTTGATCTATAACACATTAATGGCGATTTCCTGGTAAGCGGTTACATTTATCGGCATGAACGAAGAGGACATAATTTTTTCTGATATTGTTTCTCTTTTCAATAATGTCTAAATTTCTGTGATGTCTAGCGAGAGGAAAAAGTTATGAACAAAACAAATTTTGAGTTCTAGGTAAAGTGCCCTCTAACGGCGCATAATGAAACTTTTCTCTGACTGGTTCAATAGAGCTTCATCTACTTAATGGGTGTGCCAAATGAGAGACTAATAGAACTTGAATTAAATAAGTTATTTAAATAGATAATTAAAAAAATTGAAGTTTGACAAACTGTAACCTGCAAACAATTGACAATTCGAAAAAAATTTTCATTGCATACTGCTATTGTTTTAATCCGTAGAATCACCCCCCGAAGTTTCCTTGACGGACTTTCAGAACACCCTCTATTTTTCATATCGCACAGAAATTTAACAGTGAAGTCACAAATACTCTGTACCGTCACTAAATACTGAAATAAGCATAAGGTTATACACATTAGAAGTCGGTTGGAGTGGTTTCGATCTTTTCTCCCTAATTTTTGACACTCGGATAATATTTTATAAATCTTCCAAAGATATTATTTTTTAAAAAACATTTAGACGTCAAAAAAATATGGTGACTTTAAAATAACACGTCGTAAAGTCATAGACATGCTTTTACAAAATTATTTTAAACCACACATTGTATTGGCATAAAATAATCACTCTTCTGTTCGGTTTAGGTTAGATATTTCGATGGTAAAGGCAGGGGTGTGGTTGCGGCGAAAGATTTCAGTAGGGGCGATTTCGTCGTGGAGTATAGCGGAGACCTCATAGACACGATCGAGGCCAAGGTACGAGAGGAAAGGTATGCCCAAGACCAGAATGCAGGCTGTTACATGTATTATTTTAAGTACAACGGACAACAGTATTGGTGAGTTTATCCGCATTTTTCATCCATTCTCTGCTTATTATGAAATGATAACCGCTACCTAAGTTTTTATGTGGTCCAAGTTAATACTCATTAATAATTTTACTTATTTTTTTCATTAAATATAATGGCATTTTTGTAAAAAGGCACCAAAAATTAGGAGGTTATTAATCCTTCAAAGAAATATCTTGTCACTCTAACGTCATCCTTGACAAATATGGCTTTAAATAATAAAATTATTTGACATACCTGATGTTACATCTGTTCAAAATTTTGTCCACCGACCTGTAAACACAATTGGGTCCGTCTTACTCAGTTTCTATGAACTAACACCTTGTCTTGCCATAACACAAATGTTGTCTTGCTTCACCATAAATTAAAACGATATCCATCAACTCCGAGTTGCTATACATGCAAGCCATTTTTGACACTAACTACTAAAAAACTTTTGTAAACACTATCGCAACGACGATTGTAAAATCGGATTTCAGTACTCAGGAGTCGCTGAGACCACATGGCTCTCCATGCGTACTGTGAACGACACTAGAGACTGCAGTTGTCCAGCTATGTAATGATTGAAAGTACTACAACTTCAATAGTTTTTTCTGGGAAACTATAAGGATTTTACAAAAAATTCTTGCCTAACCTCAAAAAAAGATCCATTACTTTCCAATAGCGTGGGTCAGGGATTTGGCTGTTGTTGCAGCCGTTCTCAAGTTAAAAAAAGTAAAATATTTAACTAAAAAAGAGATAAGGCAAAATATTTATTAAATAGTAACTCTGAATTATGTAATTCTGCTAATACCACCAGGTATTTTTAAGAGAAATAAACAAACAGTCTTAATCTTATGCAATTGTAGGAAAAGTTCTGAAATACAAGGACCATGTGATAAGTTTGGAATACGAGGGATGTACGATTATTTCTAAGACGTTTTCTACAGCTCCTCATGATAAATTTTATATTTAGGATAACCTCCAAATTTTCCGTCCTCTTCCTCTTGTATCCCGTCTTACCTTATACCCTCCCATATTCCCTGTTACTGCCTGCATGTTCCGTATGAAATTTACCGACTGCTGGAAAATTCGGCAGTTTTGTCAAACCCCTTGTTCATCTTTGCATTTTTCTTACGACCGTTTTTCTTAAAGCATCGACGCAACGGCCGAATCCGTCAGGCTGGGCAGGTTGGTCAACCATTCCCGGAACGGCAACCTCCTGACGAGGACCATATCCGTGGACGGCAAACCCAGACTAGTACTTATAGCCAAAGATGACATAAAGATGGGAGAAGAAATACTCTACGATTACGGGGACAGGTCCAAGGAATCTCTGAAACACCACCCCTGGTTGGCGTACTAGGGGGCGTAAATTAAATATGGCGGTGTGGGCGACGAGTATTTTTTGTACTAGTATTTTTATTTGAGGTTATGTTAGTGTTTGGTGCGGCTGCTATGCATTTAAAGAGAGAAAAGCTCGGAGTGTACCTGATTTGATGAAATTTTGAAAAAACATATTGATCGTAACTTCTAAAATTTATCATGCGGGGTTTTAAGTGTGGCGAGGTGCGGGTCTTTGTGTGGTTTTCAGTCGGAAGGTTTATATAAACATGGGTCTACAAAAAAAAATCATTTCTAAAATGTTCCCGAGGATGTTTGATGCAGAATTACGAAACGTAGGCTAATGATTTATCTAATTAACGGTAAAAATTCAACGAATTTGGATATAAATATTTGTACAAGTGGCAAAGGTACCGCGGGTAACTTTCAGTAAAAAAAAAATAATAATTTTTTTTGCGAAGCGAGTAGTTCTGGAGTTGCTAATGTTAATAAAAATTGTAAATGGTTCGTTTTTCAAATAAACGAGAAATATCCAGTGGCGTCGAATTTCTTGCGTTTTTTAGCGAAAATAACTTCGGTGTCTCCGCCACTGGTATCTATGTGCAAATAGAGTGGATTATCACCTTTAATTTGATAGATGATTAGCCTAAGTTTCGTCAATCTATAACAAACATGTTCAGAGATATTTTAGAGGCGACATTTTTTTTTAATTTAAACCCCCCGTATGTCGAAACTTATCAATTTGAGGACCTAAGTTTACATAACCTTTTCGGTTTAACATCACTCAAAGTGCTACCTCTTAAAATTCGCCTACATACATAAATTAACACTCTGCGTTCCAAATACGTGTAGTGCAAATTTTTAACGAAGCCATTTACTTATTGTTCTAGTAAATCTGTTACAATGTAATTGAATTTTGTTCCCAAGTTACGTCGACGCAAAGAATCGCGTTTCAGTTAACTCGTTTCGTAAGGTTCAACGTCGTAATACTTTGGGTGTCGATGTGTCTTGTCGAGTTATTGTAGTACAAATTTTGAAACATTTTTAGTATATTCGATTGTAATTTCCACGTTTAAGACTGACGGAGGTGTGCCTTGCTCGTTGAGAGGTTTTTAAAGTACATCTTACAAGAGTTCGTAAGCAGCGACGGTACTGCCGCAATGATTTTGTTACCTGACGATCCTCCGTGTTTAATCGGAAGTGGAATCGATGCTCGGTTGCAATTTTCAGACGTTTTATTTCGTAATCCTGTAGCTTCAGATAATTTTAAACTCGTAATAATCAATCAGAAGCGGTTTTGTAGATTTAATTTTGCCCTCGCTGTCAAGGGAGCTGTCTGGTCTAGGTTTCTGTATTTATTACTTAGTTTTAAAGTAGCACATTTGTATTATACATCGTATCAATAAAGAATTACACTGCCTTTTAAGGTGTTTTTATGTCCTGAATAGCGCATGCCTCTAAATAACAGATATTTTAGCTTTCTCGGGATTGTACTGTGTACTTTTCTTAATATTACTGTCTGTTAATAAGGGAAGAAGGCATTCGATGTGAGATAGACTAGACTACCATACCGAAACGCTTTAGGGGTTGTTGAATCCGGATCTGGTTTCCGTTCAATTAAATTAGGGTCATTTGGTGGTCGATTCTCGTTTTCGTTTATGATAATACAATTTATGATCACAGATTCTGCGTTTATCATTTTATTATGAAAAGAAAAAAATAATTGTACATACAGGGTGTCGCGCTTAAATGTGATACATTCCTGTAGCTTCTTTGTTTTTTGACCACTTCAACATTTTTTTTTTTAGAATGTAGGATAAAAAACTGTATGTGTTGTTGTTGTTTTTTTTTTTGTGCTTTTCGTGGCCCTGTGGGACGTTTTTTTTTGATCTCAACAGTTTTTGTTTTTTTTTTTTTCAATATAGATTTTGTGTTTTTTTTTTGCGTCTCTTTTAACGTGTCTCTCCCCGTGTCTTCTCATTTTCTATATCTTTTGAGGCGCGCTCTTTTTGCGTTTTTTTGCTTTATTAGGAACCGGGGTTTTCCCGTTGGGTTGTTTTTTTACCTTACATTTCATAAAAAAAAATTTTTAATCGGGTAAAAAATAAAGAAGTTACAGCCTTGTATTACTTTTCGCCTGAAGATGTATCGATTTTGATGAAACTTGGTAGTAAGACGTTTTAAGGAATGGCGAATGAAAGTACGCGATCTGTTTTTTGGAAAAAAATCACTAATACCAATCAGCTGTTTTGATGTCGAGAAAACGTGTCCTAGTTGGCCGTGAATTGCATTAATAAAAATGGCAGTATCACAGTTAGGTAGTTTTTTTTACCCTACAATCCTAAATAAAATTTTTTTAGATCGGCCAAAAGATAAAGAAGTTACAGACTTGTATCATATTTAAGCGTGACACTCTGTATATGATATTCCAGAGTATGGCCAAATTTTTACCATGCATTTAACTCGTTAAACCCCCCAATGATGTTACAGAGCATGTTTTAATATTTTTAGGACTTATAATGAGGCTAGTGTGAAAAGTACAGGTACAGAATCCATAGTTTTAATCTTCTTTTCGTTTTATAATTTAGAACATGTAAAAACAAACTACAAAAACTTGATGTGACCTTTGATTAATAGTCCAGACGGTATCTGTTTGAAAGAGTCCATATTTGAGTGAATCATATATCCGCGGAGATTTTTGGCTTTTTGGCTTTCAAATATCACTAGAAATGAAAATTTTTATATGCGCATAAAAAAAAATGTGGGCTTAACTTTTGACGGCACAATATGTTAAAAAAATTCGAAAAATGTCATATTTTTCTTCCTATTTAATTATGTATCTTTTCAAGAGCTCATTTTAGGCGAAAATGGTGGAGGAAAAAAATGTTTGTAATTAAATTTTACAAAATATGACTAGTTACAAAACGAATGAATCATGATTATTATTGTACAAATCGAAAAAATCGCCAAAATTGGGGTTAAAAACTACTTTTTGGAAATTTTTTTTGGGGTCTTTAAATTGGGTATAGGTCCTTCATACTTGGCTCAAGGAAAATTCATGTTATGTAGAATCATCACTCCAAATTTCATCAAAATTAGTTCTATAGATTTTGCATAATAATTTGGCTATCCAGATTTTGAAAAAAAAATTGCAAATTTTCAAAATTTTGCACAGAAAAAACCAAAGCCCTTAGATGAAATTTTAATCACATACAGAAGGGCTCTCAAGTTTTCAAACGCTTTTGGAAAAATTCGAATCCCTCAATTACGAGAGCTGGGGCGCTTGTTTAAACATTGGTTGAAGTTTTGTACTATAATTTTGTAGTTTTGTAATATAATGAGTTAATTTCTCATTTCCTTATAATTTAAACAGTAAATAATATTAAAATTATACTTAAATCACAAACGAAATGATAATTAAATTAATAATTAATGAATTAATTAATTGATTAATTAATTACTAATTTTCGACATATTTTGAAAGTAATTGTTGTTTAAATCATTTTAGAATATTTAAATAAATTTGTTTTTGATCTTTGATATACAGTATATAAGTTTATGCACTTACCTTTGATACAATAAAAAAATAAAGTTGATAATTAAAGGAAGTTTAAAGATAAATAATTATCGGACTGTTGGAAGACCAATAATTATTAACGATAGGCATTTGAAAATACGCTTATTATTTTTTAAATCGCGTGACATCGATTTAAAAAAAAATCTTCAAAATCGAACCTCTAGAACAAGGGTCGGCAACTGGCGGACCGCGGTCCAGGTCCGGACCGCGGATGGTAAAATACTGGACTGCCAAAAATTTTTTGGAAGTATAAATTACTCAAAAAAATTATTTAAAAAATGTTTTTTACATTTAAGTGCCAATCTTATAATGTTTTCTAGTATGTAATATAAGGACCCTGTATAACGTCTATTTTTATTTTTTAGTATAAAGACATATCTAATATAACATATAATGTAACATCAGCATTCCTGTCGCATCATCTTATTCCAGAAATGCTGATGCATATAATTTATTCCTATTTAAAGCCGCTAGATCTTATGTACAGCACAGTATAGTTTTTGCTTCATGTCTGTCAACTTACGTTGGTGCTAATAAAAAGTTATAAACATCCAGACCTATAATTTTATTAGTATTTTACAATTGTGTGAGTGTTTTGAGTTCTTAATTAGTAAGCAGATTAAATTTGAGTCCAAATTAAAATAAAAAAATAAGAAATATGAATTTTTTTTCTGGACCTCGTTAAAAATTTTCAAAAGTATCCGGACCCCACCTAAAATTACTTGCCGACCCCTGCTCTAGAAGCTGATATATTAAAAATTTTTTAGCGCGTCCCGGTTTTGAACTCGCCGATTCAATTTCGAGCAGGCCGAAGCGGCCGCGCTCTGCTTCCCCCACCACCACCACCCGTACGAACTTCTTGAATTTTCTCGCTTGCATAAATAACTTTAAACGCGTTTTAAAGTAGGTTACCAATGAAGAAAAGTATTGCAAACTTAGACCTGGTAAGTACTCGGAATACCAAATGTTTTTTTCGAAAAATTAACCCGGATGTCTCTGTACATTTACTGTAAATGACGGTTAACTTTGATCGGCTATAACTACGTAACTAAATGACCAATCGATCTGTTTTTTTTTTAAAGAAGCGTCTTTCCAATAACTTTTAAATCCTGCTTTAAAAATTTTGATTTGATTGAATATTCGCAAAGTTTAAACTAATTGTTTAAAAGTACAAAAATTCTACCAATGTTTAAACAAGCGCAAGAGCTCTCCTAATTGACCGATTCGAATTTTTCAAAAAAAGTTTGAAAGCTTGAGAGCCCTTCTATATGTGATTAAATTTTCAAGTATCTAAGGGCCTTGGTTTTCGCTGTGCAAAATTTTGAAAATTTGCAAATTTTTTTTCAAAATCTGGATTGCAAAATCTCTCGAACCGATTTTGATGAAATTTGGTGTGATGATTCTACATAACATGAATTTTCTTGAGCCAAGTATGAAGGTCCTATACCCAATTTAAAGACCCCAAAAAAAATTTCCTAAAAAGTAATGTTTTTTAACCCCATTTTTGGCGATTTTTTCGATTTTTACAATAATAATCATGATTTATTCGATTTGTAACTAGTCATATTTTGTAAAATTTAATTACATTTTTTTCCTCTTCCATTTTCGCCTAAAATCAACTCTTGAAAAGATACATAATTAAATAGGAAGAAAAATATGACATTTTTTGAATTTTTTTTAACATACTGTGCCGCCAAAAGTTACGCCCACGTTTTTTTTTTTGCGAGATTAGAAAAATTTTCATTTCTAGTGATATTTGAAAGCCAAAAAGCCAAAAATCTCCATAGATATACGATTCACCCAAACCAAAACAGATACCGCTTAGTCTATAAGTAGTTATGTAAACCAGGTGTTTTCGATGCTGCTACAAAATAATGAGTAATAATAGTAAGCAGTGTAATAATTACCTAATTTAATTTTCAGTCTATAGATCACTTTTAACTGTAATATGGTAAAATACATAGCGCTGAAAAATATTTGTAATAAAACGTGTACTTTTTATTTTATGTTGACTTATTCTGATTTAAATTTATTTGTATTTAATGACTATTTAGCTCTTGCCGTCCGCGTCCACCATTGACTCCAAGAAAATCTGGTCACCCTAGTATATAACCGAGCAAATACAATAAAATACCCAAATATTTTCGCTATATACGGTACAAAACAATTATTAAAATTATGGACCCTCTTACAAAATTTTGTAGGGTATTTCTGTCAATTTTGTCTTTATCAACGTAAATTTCGTAAATTTATTAGCAAACATACAATGATTGACGTTGACGTTATTCGATTTATAATACTAATGACGTCACTCATCAGTTCAAGATCGGTCCAGTTTACAATCGTCCGCTTAGGTGACGTCACCGTCCGTCCCCACCCCATTCATTGCAATGTGATTGTTGTGAAGTGCGTGTGGACTGTGGACGACAAAAATATTTAAAAAACACATTCCGTAATAAAAAAAAATGTAAAGCGGTGACTTTTGACCTCTTAAATATTCAATCAGCGCGTTATGAATATTTCATAAACAGCCGTGGTGTTGCGTTTTTTAGTTTAGCGTAAAATGGACAATCGAGTGGTGAAAAGTTAGGTTATCTGATTGGTTTACCCCGCATTCCGGACAAAATTGGGAACATTTTGGGTAAGTAGCACTGTGACCGTTTGGATTGAACGATATTAGGGGCTGCTTCTTTCATCATTTGTGCGAGCGGAATGCTTTGTTTCTAAAATGTTCCATTTTAAAATACATATTCGGATTTGGTGCGCCTGAGTACCTATGTTTGCTCATTATAGGTAGGTGACTGGGATACAGTTTTACCCCAAAAAGCCTAATCGGTGATTGGTTAACTGAAGAACGGAAATTTATATATTTAATTTAAATATGTACAGTGTGTTTGATGCCCTTTGCCTAGTGTAAATACCTATGGCGAAAAGTGTACGTAGTACCTACCTACCTACATAATATCTAAATCAGCTAGATTAAGCCGTGGTTATCTCTGAATGTACCTAGATAAAAAATGTATAATTCTGTTGAGTAGATCGGTTTTAAATTTATTACATAGGTATTTATAGTTTTTTCTTCTAGGAACAATTACATGTGTCGTATATTTTTTGTGTGTATAAACGATAAAAAGGCAGTTATTTCTAGAAGTGGATGAGTAAGTAAAGCAAAAAACTTTTCTAAATCAGTTTTAGTCCAAGCATTCTTTAATGGCCTATTGTTAAATGTACAGAAATTATTTTGGAATTTAAACTCTACCCAAAATGGCGCACATGGCCAAAAAATTGCAAATGTGCAAAAAACGGTTTTTCTAAAATAACTAAAAAACTATAACTCAGATCGAAACATTTTAAATAAGAGAGTTGTAGGTTTTAAAATGATCTGTCTGCTGATTTTTTACAAATATCGATTGCTTTATTACTTTTCGAAAAAAACGTTAAAAATCCTCTCTTTTCTGCTTCCATAAATTGTTTACATTTACGTTCCTATACTCTATTTACTGTAAGTTTTAGCCCACAGCAAGTCAAAAAAGTACATTTTTGAATAATTAAATAACTATAATTTATTTTCCGAGATCTTTCTATATCGATTTTTTGAAAAAAAGGCACCCTCGAAAATTGGCTAGATCTTCTCAGCGGGTGGTCCTACAGTTACGATTTTCGGCTTATTTTCTTCGTAAATAGTTGTATTATATACCACGCTATTAATTCATTTTTACGATTTTATTAATTTTAAGGACCAAATATGACTGAATTAATTGCACTTTTTAGGGCATGTTTTTCTCAAATAACTGTTACAGTTTTTATTCTATGAAAATGAGTTTTAAGAAAAGAAATTGCTGGCATTTTTTCAGGAATTTTAAAAACATAATTTTTCTGCGACCTTCTGGAGCCGACATAACTTTTTTATTTAAAAAAAATGTAGAGGTCGCAATTAACATTTTAGAGCGATGCGCTCGATGGAGGTTAATTATTGAATACTTATATTTAAAAAGGATTTTTGTATAATTCGTGGTCCAGCAGCCGAGATACGAAAGATTTTACAATCACGAGCAAGACACTTTCAATGTGACGTCACATATTTAGGCAACCTCCAACAAATTGTCATAGTTGAAATTGTACAGACCGAATACTATTTACATAGATACTATAAAAATGAACAACTCCAAATTAATTTATTTTTACAAGGATTTGGAAGTACATATTTAAATACGTGTTTCGTAAAATAGATACCTACACACTAATGTGCTTAAAACTTACAAAAAACGATATAAAAGAAAGGCTTCATACGCAGGTGAGATCTTGTTGATTTGTCATCGCTGTCATCATTAGCGTATTTCCTCTTCTTTTGTTTAATCTTGGCATTTTCTAGTTCTATCAAGTATGTTTACTGTTTTTCTTGGTGCTGCGCTGTCAGTCTGTTTATCGAGTGTTTTTTTCTTCAGGTGGTATATTATAGACGTACCTACTCTTAACCAGCACCAAACTTTTCTTGAATATCCTGTTGTTGCGGGGCTACCTCCCTTACATGAAATTATCTTTATGCAAATGCTCGATAACATTGATATAATTTTAATTTATTAATTACCTACTATAAAAGTTAATATTGTTCTATAAATTTAAATAT
>NW_019416795.1:349845-351504 GCF_000390285.2 Anoplophora glabripennis
CGTTATATATTCATTCCATTATCTCAATAATTACATTGTAAGTGCATATTTTTATTGTTTTAAAATGTTTAGTAATATTTAATTCTTTAATTACAATTTTATTTTCCCGATCCTAACCATTTTTAAGAGCAATATTCACGTTTGATTAAAGTTTTTTCCCAACTCCCATAAGAGCCTGTGTAAAAGAGCATAATTTTTAAAATCATTTTTCAAAAAAACTACGTTGTCAATCGATCTGATATTTTTACACAAGTCAGTTTGCATATTTATTAACAGATTTCAATTGCTTTGAAAACATTCTTACCATTTTTCTTTTGGTATCGAACCTCCTTAATTGGCCGATTTTAACAAAATAACGAACACGAACAAACAATAACCAGTTCAAAATTATTATGATTAAAGTCACCTCAAGAGTAAGGATGCTAATATAAATATTTTGTTTATAAATGTTCTCATATAAATTCCATTCGGTGTAAACTTATTAATACATTTTTGAAATCGTAATGTAATTTGTTCGTACAATATTTTTATATGAGAAATTGAATTGGATATTTGTCATGAGTAAGTAGATAATACCTACTAATAATAATATTCATCCAAAAATATATGGCCAATAAATATAAGAATTAATGGCCAGTTAATAAGGAAAGAGTTTGGGTTAGTTTGACGCTTTTATCGAACTCGTCCTGAAGTCAAAATGACATTTATCGAACATATTTAAGGAAAATTTAATAATTTTATCACGGGCCGAAGACAGATAAACAGTCCACTTTGCTAAATAAAATAGATGACCTAAACATCAAAATTGTAAACACACCCCATAAGTACCATAAAATTGATGTATGTTTTAACGGATTTAAATTGAAACGAAAATTTTATATTTTGGCGTTTAGCGAGTTTCAGTGGTTACTGAGGTGGTGGACATAGGAAAAATGCCATATTTAAACTATGTCCAATTGACTAGTGTCCGTCGCCCTTCCATTGCCGCGATGTGGTGACGGACGACCCTAGGCGTTTTACGTGCATCGTTCAATTGTTATTTAACGAAACCGTCTCGTTTCCAGTTCCAATTATTCCGATCCTCGCTCTAATTCGAGTATTGTCGAAGAACGCGTCTACGATTACCGTCACATCCGGATAGGACAAAAGAAAAATAGAGAAAGGCGACGAGGCAGAACGCAGATTTAAGCTTCGCAGTTTTAGAGACCTCCATTGGCGATTGTATCTCGTCAGATTTGCGAGTCGCTTTCCGATTGGCGGGATTCGAACAGGCCACATGGCAGTCCTGCCAAGTTTTTGGTTTATTTGCTTGTACATAGCTTGCAGGTTTAGTTTAGTCGATTAAAGTCGGTATGTATTCCGTCATTTCTTTATCAAAAATACTATACTACTATATTTGGGTTTCATTAATACACCAGGAAAATTAGCGAAAATAATACAAGACATCTCTCGTCTCATGAGTCAAAAACTTTTATTAGCTAACTTTTCTATTTAAACAAATAAGTGAGGAAAACAGTTTTTTCACTTTGCAGGGAAAACCATCAATTTTAGCGAAAAGTGACTCTCAGACAGCTTATAGGGAGTAAAATTATCTACAAAATGAGACTGGTTAAATTAAAATCGGTTAATAAACAAAAAAGTTATTGCAAAAAAACAAGA
>NW_019416795.1:353368-355670 GCF_000390285.2 Anoplophora glabripennis
GCCCACTTTTGGCACACTTTTGAAGTATGACAAAACCCTCAACTTGTCATAGGTTTTATAAAATTTTAACAATAAATGCGATAGTTATAAACAAATGAAAAAATGGGCACTTTTCTTGTTTTTTTGTTTATTAACCGATTTTAATTTAACTAGTCTCATTTTGTAGATAATTTTAATCGCTATAAGCTGTCTGTGAGTCACTTTTCGCTAAAATTGGTGGTTTTGCCTGCAAAGTGAAAGAACTGTTTTCCTCACTTATTTGTTTAAATAGAAAAGTTAGCTAATAAAAGTTTTTGACTCACGAGACGAGAGATGTCTTATATTATGTAGACAATTTTACAATAATCTAGCGGATAGGACTTTTTTCGAGTAAAAATTTAATTTGCTTGGTCTATACAGGGTGTCCCGAAATTCATGCAACAAAATTTGGTCATAGATTCTTAAGACAAAATTTAGGGGACCCGTATTTTTTCTTTTTGCCAACTGGCCCCCTCTTTCGGAGTTACAGTCACCTGAAATCTTCCCCTAAGAAGTCTATTTTATATTATCTCAAAACCATGTTGTACGAGAATCACTAAATTTGGTACACAGACGTTTTATGACATGTGGAATCTCACAGTGCTACGCTTTCTGGCGAGAAACCCCCTTAAGACACTTTTTCGTGGGCCCCCTTGTCTTTGGAACCAGAAAAATTTGGTCGGAAATTGGATATTTTTTTAAATTATTACTTAGCTAGAAAGCCATTGAATTTAGAAACTTTTTTGTCTCTTGATATTTGTTTCGTAAAACGCAATGTTTTTGAGGAAAATGGCGAATCACGATATGCATTAGATCACATTTTGACATTTTTCTCGAAAACATTGCATTTTACGAAAAAAGTATAAAGAGACAAAAAGTTTCTAAATTTAATGGCTTTCTAGTCGACTGATAATTTTTATGAAATTTAAATATGCGCCCAATTAATTTTTTTGGTTCCAAAGACAAGGGGGCCCTCGAAAAATTGTCTTAAGGGGGTTCCCTGACAAAAAACGTTGCACCAACAGATTCCACGTGTTATAAAACCCCTGTGTACCAAATTTAGTGATTCTCGTACAACAGGGTTCTGAGATATAAAAAAAGATTTTTCTTAGGAGCGGATTTCAGGGGGCTGTAACTCCGAAAGAGGGGGCCACTTGGCAAAAATAAAAAATACGGGTCCACTAAATTTGTCCTAAGAATCTGTGACCAAATTTTGTTGCATGAATTTCGGGACACCCTGTATATTAAAAGGTCTCAAGAAAATTCATCTAATAGGTAGGTACCTATGAATGTAACTTATGCGAATAAAATTTACTATGGACTGCCTGTCGCAGTATGTATTTGGTTCAATAAACAATACCACTCAACAGCAGACTTAAAGGGTCCCATAAACTTTGCTCAATTAAGTGTAGATCCCTAGATCTGGGCGAGGTCCGAAACATTTGCAAAAATGTCTAAAAAAATTTCAAAATTACCTTTTTTTTCTGAGTTTTTTATCTATCTATCTATATCTTGGAACCTATGCATTTTGTAAGAATATTGAATAGGAAAAAAAGTTTTAGAATTGAATTTTGAAAGTAATCAAGTTTTTTGGATATTTTTAAAAAAATATTTTAATTACTCCGGGAGCATTCTAATTTTGGTAAAATAAACTTTAATAGTATAATAAAACAACACACTAAATTTCATTAAAATCGGTTCGATAGTTTTCGCAAAATAATTTTTTTTTTAAATTTTTCGAATTTTCAAAATGTTGCACAGCCTCAAATAAAGCATCTAGATACTTGAACATTTTTTCACATAGAAAAGACCGCTCAACCTTTCAAATGGTTTTTGAAAAATTGAAATCGGTTGATTAGAACGGCCACAGTAAATTTTTAAAGTTAACACCTTTTTTTTTAACAATTAGATTACATTTATCAATTTGCAATTTAGTTTTTTTTCAAAAATTATGATTTTAAAGTACCTACTATTTTTTTTTTAATTTTAGCTGTATTTAAATTAATTTCCAAATAATTTTTTTTTAATTTGTTTAAACAGAAATTATTTAAATAATTGTAATAATTATAACTAAATACACTCATATTCGATAGCATAGTGTAAAATAGACAGTATATTTAATGCATAAATAATAAACATAACAAAATAACAAAAAAAGCCCCCTCCCCCACATTTCGTGTTTTGAGTCACTTTTCGCGCGTGCGAGCAACAGCTTTTCCGCTGATTTATCTTTGTTGCCGATAATTTATGGATATGAAAATTTTTTCCACCTTAGAACTCGGAA
>NW_019416795.1:356370-359012 GCF_000390285.2 Anoplophora glabripennis
CTCGATGGAAACACCTATCTAGAATTATTGGAAAGTACAATTGATCCTAGGATAACAGAGATTTTAGAAAGTGACGACAATTTACTAGAAAATGAAATAACCTTCCAACAAGATGGTGCGCCCCCGCACTATGCTGCTGCTGTGCGACAATTTTTGGATGACCATTTCCCGGGGCATTGGATTGGCAGAAGAGGTCCCGTCGAATGGCCACCAAGATCTCCGGATCTGTCCCCTTTGGACTTTTTTCTGTGGGGTCATTTAAAATCACGAGTGTACGCCACTCAGCCGGAAACATTGCAAGTGCTACGTCAGAGAATTGTAGAAGAATGCCGATTAATAACTGCGGATGTCTTTAATAATGTTCGAACAGAATTTGAAAACAGACTGTATTATTGTTTGGAAGTTAACGGGGGTCATTTTGAGCAATTCATCAAATAAATCTGATTTATTATTTGCTTCAGCTTTTTTATTTCATTTCTGACTTTTTTGTAAACTGATAGACACATCAATAACAATTAGGTAATGCGGTCATGTGTAGTAGATGAAAAACTTATTAGTGGTGGGCATTTGTGTAGAAATTACTACGCGTAAGTTGGTTTGTCATCTTTTCGTTTGTAACCAATAATTCTGTCAAATCTCAACCGATTTCTAAAAACGGTACGTCACTGTATTCGCAATGAAAAGGGCTTTAAAATGATGTGCCACAAGTGGGGTAGTTGCATTTGAAATTTTTAAGTTGGGGTTGCTAGGCATTAGGGGGATGAACATATCGAGTTGGCTTGACTGTCAAAAAAGCTCCCCCAAGAACAAAAATCGACGGGTCTCGGCGAATTTTGAAATATTATTCGGTTTTCCAATTATAGGGGGGGTCAAATTTTCGTTGGGATACCCTGTATATTTAATGCATAAATATTAAACTTTGTTTATAACAAAATATGTTCAAATTAGACAGTTGACATTACGATATTCGAATTCCTTGGCTCGTGATATAACGGATTAAAATAAAAGATCGAAACTGGTCCATTAGAAGCGGAGATAATGCAATTTTTTTGTACCTTCGCAGTTTGAACCTCCGAATTCAGTCTCGGAGCGAAAGCGCCCTCCCCTACTTTTCATGTTTTGAGTCACTTTTCGCGCGTCTATGTTGCCGATAACTTATGGATATGAAAATTTTTTCCAGCTTAGAACTCGGAAAAAGCAAGCCACTGGATCAAAGATTATTGCTAAATTGTTTACAAATTAATGGTAAATGCCGATAAATTTTGATCGTTTATATCTCGAAATCCAATAAACGGAATTTAACTTTTTTTAAAAAAAAGAAACGTCTTTCCGTGTACTTTAAAATTATTATAATTTTTGGAAAAACTAAATTGGAAATTGATAAATGTATTCTAATTGTCTAAAAATAAAAAAGAGTGTTAACTTTAACTCTTAAAGTTTTTAAAAATATTAAAAAAAATCATCCAAAAACCATTATTTTGATTTTTTTTTCGTCAATTATTGCTATTTCGCAACATCGGTAATAAATTTAAACATTTTTAACCCACACTGTATTGTGTAAAATTCAATTCTAAAACTTCTTTTCCTCTTCAACATTCTTCCAAAATGCATAGGTTCTAAAATTTTTTAAACATTTTTGCAATCTTGAAAATGTTCCGGACCTCGCCCAGATCTAGGGATCTACACTTTTATTATGTGAGTTGTACTGAAGGTATTCCAGCAAAAATTATCACAGCTTATACACAGCTCCCCAACTGTCTTGGCGGGAACGGTTAGCGTCGATTCCGTCGCGCAGCGTTTATGCCCCGCCTTCCAGCGGAAAAGACGGCTTTGGCGTTCGTTCAGGCGAGTAGCGACAACGGGTAGTAAGAATTGCAATCATAGGCGTGGGTATAATTTCGTTGATTTATTTTTATTTTATACAGGATGGTCCCGAGGTAATGGGCCAAAATTCATGGGTATATTCTCCAAGTAAAAATATTGCGATTTAGCCGAACTTATTGAATGTATTAATAACGACATAACTTTTTTGTATTTTAAGGTTTCTCATCTTTGGTAACAAATTCTTATTTTTCAACTTTTTTACACAAAAAAGGTATACTTTATTAAAGTAGCTATCTCGCACCGTTTTCGAGATATTTGGCTTTGAAACTTCCAATGCTGTTGCATTAAATTACAATTAAGTACCTACAGGTATTATTAATTTAGCGGTAAGGTTTCTTAAGTAGGATTTGGACGAAAATCAAATAATTGACGTCTTCCACTTGTCTTATTGCTGTCATTTGTATGTTAATTTCTATTAAATATTATTCGTATCTAATTAAAATTACATCTTAGCTTACACATTAAATTGTATACTCGTATATATAAATGTGAGATAGAATGCTTCGTTTTTGGAGTTACATGAAATCAGTTGTTTATGGAGAAACTATAAACACTTGAAAATAACTTTAGTAGCATGTTTTAAATGCTGCAAAGTCATTTCGCATTAAGGATTTATACTTTAAAATAAGACAATATTTTAATAAACGTGTTGATAAATGTATTGAAGTTAGAGGTGGACATTTTGAGCAATTATTGTCAAAAAGGCATATTTTTTTTACTAATGTTTACTATTTTACTGTACATTACAATTTTTAATT
>NW_019416795.1:364841-365636 GCF_000390285.2 Anoplophora glabripennis
ACACAGCTTATACAGCTCCCCAACTGTCTTGGCGGGAACGGTTAGCGTCGATTCCGTCGCGCAGCGTTTATGCCCCGCCTTCCAGCGGAAAAGACGGCTTTGGCGTTCGTTCAGGCGAGTAGCGACAACGGGTAGTAAGAATTGCAATCATAGGCGTGGATATAATTTCGTTGATTTATTTTTATTTTATACAGGATGGTCCCGAGGTAATGGGCCAAAATTCATGGGTATATTCTCCAAGTAAAAATATTGCGATTTAGCCGAACTTATTGAATGTATTAATAACGACATAACTTTTTTGTATTTTAAGGTTTCTCATCTTTGGTAACAAATTCTTATTTTTCAACTTTTTTACACAAAAAAGGTATATTTTATTAAAGTAGCTATCTCGCACCGTTTTCGAGATATTTGGCTTTGAAACTTCCAATGCTGTTGCATTAAATTACAATTAAGTACCTACANAGGCTGTATCGTTGCTTCCGCTAGGAACATGATTCTCATTCGAATTTTGTTTTCATAATCTTACTAAAAAAATGACCCTTGAATCATATCCGCATGTGCCAGACGTTACTAATGGTCAAAAATTGTTTAAACAATTTTTTTAAACAAATTCGTAATTTTAGATTTTTTTCGCTCGAAATACATTTTTATAGGCTTTTTGGGGTATCCTGAACAAATATGTTCCTATGCAACTTTTCTTTAAAATCTACCGTTTTCGAGATATTAACGATTTTTTGTTCGAAAAAAACGCGATTTTAACCATTTTCTTCTCTAAGGTTTACGTCAGTAAACACG
>NW_019416796.1:0-7159 GCF_000390285.2 Anoplophora glabripennis
AACATGGAACCAGAAAAAGCCGAAAATTTCGAAGATCTTTCAGAAATTGGACAAACTTGGAATAAAGTTGAGACTACATCAAAAAAGGTAAGTAATATATTTTTTAAATGATTGTGACACTAGAGAATGTATATATTTAGATATGTATATATTTGTTTATACAAATTTTAGTCTGGTTTACGAGATGGTATAGCTGATGGAAGAGAAAGCAGTTTTCAAGAATATTTTGATATTGGCTTTAAGGAAGGATTTAAAAATGGTTATGCACTGGGAAAGTATAAAGGCCTTCTAGCGTAAGTTTTTGACTATGAAACTGAATCTAAATTCATTTAAACATTAATTTTAGAGCCCATTCGAAGAAGAATTGTTTGGAGATTGTTGAGTACCCTTTGTTGCAAAAAACGAGTAGGGGTGGCTGTGAAGTGTGTAAGAACGAGGAACTCTTGAAAAATGATGTTTCAGCTATAATAAAAAAGCAGACTGATATATCTCATAAAAATCTGCAACAATTATATTCTACTTTTAATAAAACTTTCAACTGTGAATTGCCGAAAAGTTGAGTAGTATCTATTACAAATGTTTTTGTAAGTTTAATTTTGTAAACATTTTAGCATAACTCTTAGAAAAGAATAAGGTATGGGGCACATTGAGACAAACATGACATAGTCCACCTAAGCTAAGACAGTTTGCGTTTTTATTTTCCATTTAGTATTTACATACAAATTTTTAGACATATATGATGGGCATTGTCCAAGCAGGTATCAGGGCTGAGAGTGTATAACAATCTGGAAAACCGAAAAGACCAGAAATTATTAGTAAATTTCATAGATCTAGAAATGTCAGAAATAGCAGGTACTAGGTAATTTCTTGAATTTGGGATTTTTTAAAATGCAGTTGGATGTCATTAAATTATTAAGTCAACCTCTGGTTATGATGGATATATACCCGAATTAAAACTTGTTTTCTATTATCATCCCAATTTTTTATAAGGACCTTTCATAGATAATACGAATATTTTCGCCTTCAGTATTACATTCTGATCCCCACCCTTAAACCTACAATTTAATGTAAAATATTCCACATATGTATTTTTTAAAAATAACCTTTTTGAAAGCAGTTACTTTGCTTTGTTGAGGTGGGCTACAACATGTTAAAAGGTGTCTGTCAAATGATTGCAACTCAGATATGTGAAAATTCCAATTATTCCAAAAATTCTGATAGAAGGTGTTGTGATTCACAAGTATCGATTTCTTCGAAGCCAACAATTTGTTTCCCAGACTTAATTTTTTTTTTTTTTTTTAGGCATCAATTATACAAAGGAGTCATATCTCCGGGGGGTCTGTCTTGAAATAAATCTGGTAACCCTATTCACAAGCCATCTTTTGGCTCTTTTTAGCGTAACGCTAATCAGATTGGTAAATTGGTCAATTTTTTCCGATATAGAGGGTTTTAAGTTTGAAATTCCTTAAGCTGATTATTAAAATATTTTGAAAATGCTTAAAAGTAGGTAAATGCAAATTTACACTGGTATTTCAATATATGTAGGTATATCCTTTATAAGAATGTGAAGCTTAAGTAAAATTTTTTCACCATTTTTCTTGATGTGACTTTGACTTAAGACTTAAAAACTAAACAAATATTTTTTTTACCATAAATCATCTCTTATTTTTTTATTTATTTTGCCCATTTTAGGATACAAATGATTTAAATTTTTGGTAGCCATTTAGATAAATGGCATAAAATTAAATAATATTTTTCATTATTAGGCAACAAGTGAAAAAATCGCACATGAAATAGAAGGGAGCAAAATTTTAGCCAAACCCTCCAATTTTACCTGCCCCTAAATCTTAGAATAATTCTGGACAATAATTATTGTTTTTTATAAAGAACAAAATTATATAAATTTTCATTATTAAAATATAAAATTTTATTTGTCTTTTATTATCGCGGTATTTAAGTTGTTTATTAATATTATTATTTTAATTGAAACATACCGACATTTAGAGTGACTTTGAAACCCAAAAGATCACAAATATAAAAGTAGTAATACAAAGCACGATGCATGGTCTAAGTTCTTCTAAATTACTTGAGCTAATGAAGTGAAAGTCAAAAGAAAAAGAAAAAATTTGGTTAGCCAGTTTTTTAGGGAAAGAAAAAGTATGGAAGTTAGCTGCTGCTGGCGCAATATTTTCTTCTTCAGATGACAGGAAAAAAATAGTTAAGTTCGAATTGCAGTACGAGAGGAACCTTGATTTCCTGGTGGATACACTTTGTTTCATTTACTCGGTCAACAGCGGCCAACTAAAACATTTTTGCTTTTTTTGTTGCCTTGGTGGAGACGAAATGTTTATGTATGTTGCTTCTCGTTTCTACATTTTGGAACTGACAGCAACATACAGAAACAAAAAAGTTGCTATATGTTGCTTTGGTGACTATTCATCTTTAATTATAATTAATATCTGTAAACCAGACCATCCAGCTTATTAAGTTGTATTCTTACGCTATCAGTATTGCCAGTTGTTTTTAAATCAACCTACATTATGTGAAGTTACAATGGAAAATAATTTAGTAAAACAGATTGCTTTTTTATAACTTAGCGTCATGTTATTTTAAAGTCACCATATTTTTTTTATACCACTGACCTGGAAGCACCAAACACTAAAAAAACGTTCTATTGTTTCTAAAAAGAGTAAAAAATGTTTACATGGTTTATTAAATATTAATATGTTACTAGTAATTGTAAATATATTTTTTATAATGAAAAATAATTTAGTGAAATAGATTGATTCTCTATGACAATGCCGTGTTATTTTAAAGTTCCGTATATTTTTTGTCAATGTGGACAAACTAACCAATAATAATTGGTATGTAGATATGTTACTAATTGTAAATGAAACTTAATTTATTTCTTTAAGTAATTGTTTATTGCTTGCGTTTTCATTATTAAAATATAAAATTTTATTTGTCTTTTATTATCGCGGTATTTAAGTTGTTTATTAATATTATTATTTTAATTGAAACATACCGACATTTGACTTTGAAACCCAAAAGATCACAAATATAAAAGTAATACAAAGCACGATGCATGGTCTAAGTTCTTCTAAATTACTTGAGCTAATGAAGTGAAAGTCAAAAGAAAAAGAAAAAATTTGGTTAGCCAGTTTTTTAGGGAAAGAAAAAGTATGGAAGTTAGCTGCTGCTGGCGCAATATTTTCTTCTTCAGATGACAGGAAAAAAATAGTTAAGTTCGAATTGCAGTACGAGAGGAACCTTGATTTCCTGGTGGATACACTTTGTTTCATTTACTCGGTCAACAGCGGCCAACTAAAACATTTTTGCTTTTTTTTGTTGCCTTGGTGGAGACGAAATGTTTATGTATGTTGCTTCTCGTTTCTACATTTTGGAACTGACAGCAACATACAAAATCAAAAAAGTTGCTATATGTTGCTTTGGTGACTATTCATCTTTAATTATAATTAATATCTGTAAACCAGACCATCCAGCTTATTAAGTTGTATTCTTACGCTATCAGTATTGCCAGTTGTTTTTAAATCAACCTACATTATGTGAAGTTACAATGGAAAATAATTTAGTAAAACAGATTGCTTTTTTATAACTTAGCGTCATGTTATTTTAAAGTCACCATATTTTTTTTATACCACTGACCTGGAAGCACCAAACACTAAAAAAACGTTCTATTGTTTCTAAAAAGAGTAAAAAATGTTTACATGGTTTATTAAATATTAATATGTTACTAGTAATTGTAAATATATTTTTTTATAATGAAAAATAATTTAGTGAAATAGATTGATTCTCTATGACAATGCCGTGTTATTTTAAAGTTCCGTATATTTTTTGTCAATGTGGACAAACTAACCAATAATGATTGGTATGTAGATATGTTACTAATTGTAAATGAAACTTAATTTATTTCTTTAAGTAATTGTTTATTGCTTGCGTTTTCTGTTATATTACTTACTAAGTACTGCTTCATAGAATATCTTATTTAAAACAATTAAATTTTTGCATATGTGGGCGGATGGTAGGACTCCTGGCGAACACCCACACAATGCTAAAGAGCAGTACCTCACGGCGGGTAGTGTGAATATCTGTTTTTTATACATTTTTATTTAAATTATGTTTGATAACAATGCATAGTCCAGTTCCCAATTGTGGATGCGTTGGTACTAACATGTGCCGTCATTTGAGGTCATACTAGGTTATATCCAGAAGCGGGGTATGAAAATTACCAAAAGGTTAAAAAAAAATTGTTTTCATGACAGAATTTGAAAAAATAAACTATTGATACGTGTTTCCAAAGGTCAAAGGTAGTTTCCATATAAATGTAACCCCCATTCAAAGTTAACCCTGTATTTCTTTCAATGGGCAAACAATCAAACATTGACATACATACTTTTCGCTCTTGATCAAAACATTGAATATTTATCTCTTTGTGTTTAAATCTTGACATTAATCCCAACAAAAATTAATGTAGGTCAGTATGTCCTCGGTTAGGGATAATAAAAGGAAAAACGTTTTTATTTTACATTTTACGGAAAAAAAGCACACTTGATAAAAAGTTTTGCTTGAATTTAAAATGAGGTTGCCATGGTGAAACTTAACATTTCATGTACGGGGTGCCCAGAAAATAAAAAAATCTGAAAATGTCATGTAATTGGCCTACTTTGATTATTTACAAATATTTATGTCCACGGTTAGGGTGAATAAGAGGAAAACCTTTTATTTCGAATAGAAGGTTGTGAATAAAATGACATTTTATTCTTCACTTGTGTCACTGCACTTCGTTAAAAACTCCCAACAGTAATTAATTATCACATAAATGCTAACTGTACAGCAAAAAATATATCTAATACAGTGCACGGTAAGGGTGATTACAGTTATCGCCCAGTAATTCAAGATTTCAATGAAAAATACCCAGGTGTGCATGTGGCACAATCGTCTTTACATAAAATAGTTCAAAAATTTTTGAGAATCGGGTCACTAGTAAAAACACCTAGGCACAGTAAAAACTATGATGATGGGATGCTACTGTGCTAGTTCTACAGTCAATGAATGAAACATGTCATTGAGGAGACGATCAGAATACTTAGGAATTGTGAAAAAGACCCACATACAAAAAATTGAAACAAAATTAAATTCTTGCATACAAACCAATTCACAACCACACTTTAGAGAAAGGCGACGAAGCAAAACGTCTCGATTTTTGTCTGTGGATTGAAGGTGTGGAACGAAAATTTCCATCAACAAATTATGTTTTCGGACGAATCCACTTTTTCTCCAAATTGCATTGTTACTTCACAACGTTTGCGATATTGAAGTACCGAGAGTCCTCATTTTAGAATACCATCTAGGCGGCAATATTTCCAAAAAGTGAATGTTTGGTGTGGTATCCTTTTATGGAATAATAGGACCATACTTCTTTGAAAATACATGCAATGGAAACAGCTACCTGGCCTTTGGACAATAATATCGAGCAGCTAAACAACGAATTAGAGATGTTGTACGGTCCATATCTTTAGAAGAGTTAGATGTAGCTACAATGAATTCCTTGCATGCCTGTGTGAATGTTGGCTGAGGAGTGTTCGAATAATGTTTTATTACACATACATTTTTATCCAAATTTATTACGTTCTGTAAAAAATTAAACCAATTTTGTGTGCGAATTGTTTTATTTAAAAACTCGAGTAACTTTTTTGCACGACTTGCAAAATATCGATTTTCAGAAATATTAAAAATAAAGGTAGTTTACTCTCGTTACATTTTCAGATTTTTTAATTTTTTGGACACCCTGTACATGAAATGTTTTACCATGACATCCTCAGTTTAAATTCAAGTAAAACTTTTTATCAACTGTGCCTTTTTTTCCGTAAAATGTAAAATAAAAACATTTTTCCTCTTATTCACCCTATTATATCTAAAAAATTTATTTTGGCTCTCAGTAAATCTAAATTCACGTGAAATTAAGGTAAAATATGAGAATGAAAAAAAAAATTACAGAAANTTGCGATATTGAAGTACCGAGAGTCCTCATTTTAGAATACCATCTAGGCGGCAATATTTCCAAAAAGTGAATGTTTGGTGTGGTATCCTTTTATGGAATAATAGGACCATACTTCTTTGAAGATACATGCAATGAAAACAGCTACCTGGCCTTTGGACAATAATATCGAGCAGCTAAACAACGAATTAGAGATGTTGTACAGTCCATATCTTTAGAAGAGTTAGATGTAGCTACAATGAAGTCCTTGCATGCCTGTGTGAATGTTGGCTGAGGAGTGTTCGAATGATGTTTTATTGCACATACATTTTTATTCAAATTTATTACGTTCTGTAAAAAATTAATATAAGATTAATTACTTAAGATTTTCAGAAATATTAAAAATAAAGGTAGTTTACTCTCTACATTTTCAGATTTTTTAATTTTTTGGACACCCTGTACATGAAATGTTTTACCATGACATCCTCAGTTTAAATTCAAGTAAAACTTTTTATCAACTGTGCCTTTTTTTCCGTAAAATGTAAAATAAAAACATTTTTCCTCTTATTCACCCTATTATATCTAAAAAATTTATTTTGGCTCTCAGTAAATCTAAATTCAGGTGAAATTAAGGTAAAATATGAGAATGAAAAAAAAAATTACAGAAAAAATATAAATATAACTAAACAAACCTATTACAATAATAAAATAAACAATTCAGCAAACAAAATGAAAGAAACTTGGAGCATTGTCAATAAAATTTTAGATAGGAATAAAAAGAATAATAGGGACCAAATCATTCTCAAGATTAATGATACCATCATAAGTGACTGTAATAAAGTTGCCAGGGAATTTGGATGTCATTTTTCTACTGTAGCACAAAATAAAATTAGAGACCATTTTGGGTCAAATCTTTCTTTACCCTGTACATTAAATGATAACCTTGTAAACTCAATGGTTTTTTATGACGTTGCAGTGGAGGAGGTGCATGTCATTATTTCACAACTTAAAAATAAAAATTCAAGCGGTTATGACGGCTTAACAGCTAAATTAATTAAAAATATAGAGAACAATATTCTACAGCCTTTTGTTTATCTCATAAATGAATCAATTAAAACCGGAATATTTCCTGACTGTTTTAAATTGGCAACTGTTATACCC